>NC_041390.1:508324338-508393796 GCF_002162155.2 Triticum dicoccoides
GCCACCGTCTGCGCAGCCGCCGCCGCCGACGCCGCCGCTACCGTGCCGCCTCGCCCCGCTCGCCGGAGAACGCCGCCAACGCCGGTTTTCCCCCACCCGACCCGGTATAAACCGAAAATAAACCGCCCGTTTTTTATTTAAGTTTGGTTTTTCTTTTAGATTCGTTAGTTTCTGTTAGCGGACGTTCGTCCGATAGATTTTTCTTTTTAGTTTTATTTTCGGTCAGGGACCTATCCGTAATTTCTTTCTTTGCAAATTAGTCCTTGAACTTCAAACCCTCACTACTTTTTGCTTGTTTATCCAAATCCAGTGAAACCAACGCCAAAATATCTTCGTCTTGTTCCCCTGTGTCCAGATAATCAAATTGAACATGATTTTGGAATTTTAAAAATTTGGTTTCAAGTAGATTTGAATCTGAACTTCTTTTGATCATAGTTTGAGTTTCGTAACTCTGATCCGACTGATTCTTTTTGCAAATCGAACTCTTCTCTTGAACTTTCAATTTAGATATTTTCTATTGGTTTTACCTTTGCATCTTATGCTTGAGTGCTTATGTATGCTATTGTTTGTTCACGATAGAGTTTCCGGAGTGCGAGCCTTGCTACTACTTATCTCTAGGATTTTTCGATCGTCGGCAAGGCAAGTAACACTTTGATCATATCCCTTTATTACCCAGTTTTTATGCATTAGTTTCAACCCTCGAACATTGCACGAGTAGGATGTGATAACATGTGGGTATTGGGAAGTAGTTGATGAGGTAGGAACCTATTGCCATACATTCAAATCCCGAGAGTTGCTATGTTATGATTGCATTACTTTGCTATGCTCGTAGACGTGGATTGGTTTGTGAGATTCATCAAAGATGTGAGAGTTATTATTAACTAAGGGAAACTTAAGGTGGCTACTTTAATACACATCTATGTAGATTGGTTGTGGGCACCTGGAGCAGTCCAGTGTTGTCCTAGGATATCCCAGAGTACCCGTGTGATCATCCAAAGGTTTGCCACCCAGTCTCAAAGGGATCATAAAGATTATTCATGCTAGAAACTTCTGTGTGCAGCCACAAGCCATTATGGGCTCTGGCATAATTGAGTAAGTTGCGTGACCTCTTTAAGTGGTAGGCTAGCAGATGTAGGGAAAAGTAGGTGGTACTGTCTACCCAGAGTAAAGAGTTAATGCTTCAGAAAGACTATGTCTCGATCTTCCGATCATGGATGTGGTCGACTCTTGTGGGGAAAAGTGTGCAAACCTCTGCAGAGTGTATAAACTAATCATGGTTAGCCGTGCCCCCGGTTATGGACATCTTGAGTATCTGGTACTTGAATTGTTGATTTGATCTCATCACCTTACTTAATGAAACTGTTGGGTTATAATTATTAATTTGGGATGTAATTGGAGGAACCTTCTCAATAATGTTATAAAATTTGTAGTTAAATAAAATATATTCCTTTGTTGTAGGGAAAAATTAGCTTTATGCAAAATGATAACCGTAGAGCCTCCACCAGCCAAATATGCATGTAGTGATAGCTGTTATTCGTTCATTGCTCTATGGTGTTATCTTGCCAGCATATTACATGTGCTGACCTACACGGCTGCAACATATCATGTTGTGGAATTTTTAGACGAAGATTAAGGTGCGATAGGTCATTGTCATGCACTCAGTTTTGCCGTGGAGTTGGATGGACTCATTTATATTCGAAGCTTCCGCTGTTATCTTAGGCCTTCAGCCATATTATTGTAATAAGTACTCTTTATGAGACAGTCATGTAATAAGTGTATGATTGAACTCTGTTATAAATCCTCGAGTACTATGTGTGTCAGCAATACCGATCTAGGGATGATACTTAAGCACAGAGACTATGGTCCATTGGGATCGGGTCACTACAATGCAATGCACCTGCTACCTGATAACCCACAAGTATAGGGGATCGCAATAGTTTTCGAGGGTAGAGTATTCAACCCAAATTTATTGATTCAACACAAGGGGAGCCAAATAATATTCTCAAGTATTAGCAGTTGAGTTGTCAATTCAACCACACCTAAAAGACTTAATATCCGCGGCAAAGTATTTAGTACCAAAGTAGTATGAAAGTAGCGCTAACGGTGGCAAAAGTAATAGTAACAGTTTTGTAGCAATCGTAACAGTGGCAACGGAAAAGTAACTTAGCAAAGATCAATATGAAACGAACTCGTAGGCAATGGATCAATGATGGATAATTATGTGGGATGGCATTCATCATGCAACAGTTATAACCTAGGGTGACACAATATAATGTAGGCATGTATTCCGAATATAGTCATACGTGCTTATGGAAAAGAACTTGCATGACATCTTTTGTCCTACCCTCTCGTGGCAGCGGGGTCCTAATGGAAACTAAGGGATATTAAGGCCTCCTTTTAATAGAGAACCAGATGAAAGCATTAGCACTTAGTGAATACATGAACTCCTCAAACTACGGTCATCATCGGGAAGTGTCCCGACTATTGTGACTCCAGGGTTGCCGGATCATAACGCGTAGTAGGTGACTATAACTTGCAATATATTCATGAAAACATTATAGGTTCAGATCTGAAATCATGGCACACGAGCCCTAGTGACAAGCATTAAGCATAGCAAAATCATAGCAACATCAATCTCAGAACATAGTGGATACTAGGGATCAAACCCTAACAAAACTAACTCGATGACATGATAAATCTCATCCAACCCATCACCGTCCAGCAAGCCTATGATGGACTTACTCACGCACGGCGGTGAGTATCATGAAATTGGTGATGGAGGATGGTTGACGATGATGATGGCGACGATTTCCCCTCTCCGGAGCTCAAAAGAAACTCTAGATCTGCCCTCTCGAGGAAGAACGGGAGGTGGCGGCTGATACCTCCATTTTGCATCATGCTTTTATATTGATATTTATTGCATTATGGGATGTTATTACACATTATGTCACAATACTTATGCCTATTCTCTCTTATTTTACAAGGTTTACATAAAGAGGGAGAATGCCGACAGCTGGGATTCTGGGCTGGAAAAGGAGCAAATATTAGAGACCTATTCTGCACAACTCCGAAAGTCCTGAAACTTCACCAAGGGGGGCCACACCCTGCCCACGAGGGTGGGGGCGCGCCCCTACCTTGTGGGCCCCCTGGTGGCCCTCCGGTGACCATCTTCTGCTATATGGAGTCTTTCGATGGGAAAAAAATCATAAGCCATCTTCTCGGACGAAACTCCGCCGCCACGAGGCAGAACCATGGCGGAACCAATCTAGAGCTCTGGCGGAGCTATTTGCTGGGGAAACTTCCCTCCCGGAGGGGGAAATCATCGCCATCGTCATCACCAAAGCTCCTCTCATCGGGAGAGGGCAATCTCCATCAACATCTTCATCAGCACCATCTCATCTCAAAAACCTAGTTCATCGCTTGTATCCAATTCTTGTCTCCAAGTCCGGGATTGGTGCTAGTAGGTTGCTAGTAGTGTTAATTACTCCTTGTAGTTGATGCTAGTCGGTTTAATTGGTGGAAGATCATATGTTCAGATCCTATATGCATATTAATACCCCTCTGATTATGAACATGTTTATGCTTTGGGAGTAGTTACTTTTGTTCCTGGGGACATGTGAGAAGTTTTGCTATTAGTAGTCATGTGAATTTGGTATTCGTTCAATATTTTGATGAGATGTATGTTGTCTCTCCTCTAGTGGTGTTATGTGAACGTCGACTACATGACACTTCACCATTATTTGGGCCTATAGGAAGGCATTGGGAAGTAATAAGTAGATGATGGGTTGCTAGAGTTACAGAAGCTTAAACCCTAGTTTATGTGTTGCTTTGTAAGGGGCTGATTTGGATCCATATGTTTCATGCTATGGTTAGGTTTACCTTAATACTTTTGTTGTAGTTGCGGATGCTTGCAATAGAGGTTAATCATAAGTGGGATGCTTGTCCAAGTAAGGGCAGTACCCAAGCACCGGTCCACCCACATACCAAATTATCAAAGTACCAAACGCGAATCATATGAACATGATGAAAACTAGCTTGACGATATTCCCATGTGTCCTCGGGAGCGCTTTACATCATATAAGAGTTTGTCCAGGCTTGTCCTTTTCTACAAAAAGGATTGGGCCACCTTGCTGCACTTTATTTACTTTTGTTGCTTGTTGCTCATTACAAATTATCCTATCACAAAACTATCTGTTACCACTTATTTCAGTACTTGCAGAGAATACCTTGCTGGATACCGCTTATCATTTCCTGCTGCTCCTCATTGGGTTCGACACTCTTACTTATCGAAAGGACTATGATAGATCCCCTATACTTGTGGGTCATCAAGACTCTTTTCTGGCGCCGTTGCCGGGGAGTGTAGCGCCTTTGGTAGGTGGAATTTGGTAAGGAAAAATTTATATAGTGTGCTGAAATTTACTATCACTTGTTACCATGGAAAGTAATCCTCCGAGGGGCTTGTTCGGGGTATCTTCACCCCGACCAGTAGAGCAAAGAGTTGCTCCTCAACCTACTGAAAATGAAAATCAAAATGAAAATGCTTGCTTTGCAGTTCCTTCGGGTATGATAGAAAAACTGCTGGCTAATCCTTTTTTAGGAGATGGAACAAAACATCCTGATGAACATTTGATATATGTGGATGAAGTTTGTGGATTATTTAAGCTTGCAGGTGTACCCGGAGATGTTGTTAAGAAGAAGGTCTTCCCTTTATCTTTGAGGGGAGATGCATCGACATGGTATAGGCTATGTGATGATATGAGGTCTTGGAATGACAAACGATTGAAATTGGAATTTCATCAGAAGTTTTATCCTATGCATCTTGTTCATCGTGATCGCAATTATATATATAATTTTTGGCCTCGCGAAGGAGAAAGCATCGCTCAAGCTTGGGGGAGGCTTAAATCAATGTTATATTCATGCCCCAATCATGAGCTCTCAAGAGAAATGATTATTCAAAATTTTTATGCTCGGCTTTCTGGTAACAATCGCACCATGCTTGATACTTCTTGTGCTGGCTCTTTTATGATGAAGACTATTGAATTCAAATGGGATTTATTGAAAAGAATTAAACGCAACTCTGAAGATTGGGACCTCGACAATGGTAAGGAGTCAGGTATGACACCTAGTTTTGATTGTGTTAAATCTTTTGTGGATACCGATATTTGCCATAAATTTAGCACTAAATATGGAGTTGACTCCGAGATAGTAGCTTCTTTCTATGAATCTTTTGCTGCCTATGTTGATCTCCCCAAGGAGAAGTGGTTTAAATATCATCCTCCCATAGAAGTAAAAGTAGCTGCACCTATTAAAGTTGAAGAAAAGACTATCACTTATAATGATCCTATTATTCCTACTTCTTATGTTGAGAAACCACCTTTCCCTGTTAGGATAAAGGATCATGCTAAAGCTTCAACTGTAGTTCGTAAAAGCAATATTAAAACATATACACCTCCTGAGCAAGTTAAAGTTGAACATAATATTGCTATCGTTAAAGATCTCTTGTCTGATAATATTGATGGGCATGTTATTTATTTCTGTGATGAAACTACTAGAATTGCTAAACCCCGTGATAAAGATAAACCTAGACCTGTGGTAGGCATGCCTGTTATTTCTGTTAAAATAGGAGATCATTGTTATCATGGCTTATGTGATATGGGTGCTAGTGCTAGTGCACTACCTTATTCCTTATACCAAGAAGTTATGCATGATATTACACCTGCTGAAATAGAAGATATTTATGTCACAATTAAACTTGCCAATAAACATACTATTTCACCAATGGGAATTGTTAAAGATGTTGAAGTCTTGTGTGGGAAAACAAATATCGTGCTAATTTTCTTGTTCTTGGTTCCCCACAACATAGCTTTTGTCCCATTATATTTGGTAGACCCTTCTTAAATACTGTTAATGCTACCATAGATTGCAAAAGAGATGTTGTTACTATCGGTTTAGATGATATGACTCATGAATTTAATTTTTCTAAATTTAGTAGACAACACCGTGAAGAAGAATTACCTAGTAAGGATGAAATTATTGGTCTTGCTTCTATTGTCGTACCTCCTAGTGATCCTTTAGAACAATACTTGCTAGACCATGGAAATGACATGTTTATGAATGAAAGAAGGGAATTAGATGAAGTATTCTTTAAACAGGAACCTATTCCGAAAAACAATTTACCTGTTGAAATCCTAGGGGATCCTCCTCCACCCAAGGGTGATCCCGTGTTTGAGCTTAAACCGTTACCTGATACTCTTAAATATGCTTATCTTGATGAGAAAATGATATATCCTATTATTATTAGTGCTAACCTTTCAGAGCATGAGGAAGAGAGATTATTGAAAACTCTGAAGAAGCACCGGGTTGCTATTGTGTATACTCTTTATGATCTTAAGGGCATTAGTCCCACTCTATGTCAACATAAAATTAATTTGGAAGAGGATGCTAAACCAGTTCATGATCATCAACGCCGGCTGAATCCTAAAATGAAAGAAGTGGTAAGAAAGGAGATACTAAAGCTCCTTGAGGCAGGTATAATTTATCCCGTTGCTGATAGTCAATGGGTAAGCCATGTCCATTGTGTCCCTAAAAAGGGAGGTATTACTGTTCTTCATAATGATAAAGATGAATTGATTCCTCAAAGAATTATTACATGTTATAGGATGGTAATTGATTTCCACAAATTAAATAAGGCTACTAAAAAGGATCATTACCCCTTACCTTTTATCGATCAAATGCTAGAAAGATTGTCCAAACATACACATTTTTTCTTTCTAGATGGTTATTCTGGTTTCTCTCAAATACATGTGTCAGCCAAAGATCAATCAAAGACTACTTTTACATGCCCTTTTGGTACTTTTTCTTATAGACGTATGCCTTTTGGTTTATGTAATGCACCTGCCACCTTTCAAAGATGCATGATGGCTATATTCTCTGACTTTTGTAAAAAGATTTGTGAGGTTTTCATGGATGACTTTTCTGTCTATGGAACTTCTTTTGATGATTTCTTGAGCAACATTGATCGAGTTTTGCAGAGATGTGAAGAAACTAATCTTGTCTTGAATTGGGAAAAGTGCCACTTTATGGTTAATGAAGGTATTGTCTTGGGGCATAAAGTTTCTGAAAGAGGTATTGAAGTTGATAAAGCCAAGGTTGATGCTATTGAAAAGATGACATGTCCCAAGGACATCAAAGGTATAAGGAGTTTTCTTGGTCTTGCCGGTTTTTATAGAAGGTTCATCAAGGACTTCTCAAAAATCTCTCGGCCTCTGACTAATTTATTACAAAAAGATATACCATTTGTCTTTGATGATGATTGTGTAGAAGCATTTGAAATACTTAAGAAAGCATTGATCTATGCACCTATTGTTCAGCCACCTGATTGGAATTTACCCTTTGAAATTATGTGTGATACTAGTGATTATGATGTAGGTGTTGTTCTAGGACAAAGAGTTGATAAGAAACTAAATGTTATTCAATATGCTAGTAAAACTCTAGACAATGCTCAAAGAAATTATGCTACTACTGAAAAAGAATTCTTAGCAGTTGTATTTGCTTGTGATAAGTTCAGACCTTATATTGTTGATTCTAAAGTAACTATTCACACTGATCATGATGCTATTAAATATCTTATGGAAAATAAAGATGCTAAACCTAGACTTATTAGATGGGTTCTCTTGCTACAAGAATTTGATTTGCACATTGTTGATAGAAAAGGAGTTGAGAACCCCGTTGCAGACAACTTGTCTAGGTTAGAAAATGTGCTTGATGACCCACTACCTATTGATGATAGCTTTCTTGATGAGCAATTAAATGTCATAAATGCTTCTCATACTGCTCCATGGTATGCTGATTATGCTAATTACACTGTTGCTAACTTTATACCACCTAGTTTCACATACCAGCAAAAGAAAAGGTTCTTCTATGATTTGAGGCATTACTTTTGGGATGACCCACATCTTTATAAAGAAGGAGTAGATGGTGTTATTAGACGTTGTGTACCTGAGCATGAACAGGAACAGATCCTACGCAAGTGTCACTCTGAAGCTTATGGAGGACACCATGCTGGAGATACAACTCCACATAAGGTACTGCAATCTCGTTTTTATTGGCCTACTCTCTTCAAGGATGCCCGTAAGTTTGTCTTATCTTGTGACGAATGTCAAAGAATTGGTAATATTAGTAGACGTCAAGGAATTCCTATGAATTATTCACTTGTTATTGAACCATTTGATGTTTGGGGCTTTGATTATATGGGACCATTTCCGTCCTCTAATGCATATACACATATTTTAGTTGCTGTTGATTACGTTACTAAGTGGGTAGAAGCTATTCCAACTAGTAGTGTTGATCATAACACTTCTATTAAAATGCTTAAAAAAGTTATTTTTCCAAGATTTGGAGTCCCTAGATATTTAATGACTGATGGTGGTTCACATTTTATTCATGGTGCTTTCCGTAAAATGCTTGCTAAATATGATGTTAATCATAGAATTGCATCTCCTTATCACCCTCAGTCTAGTGGTCAAGTAGAATTGAGTAATAGAGAACTCAAATTAATTTTGCAAAAGACTGTTAATAGGTCTAGAAATAATTGGTCCAAGAAACTTGATGATGCATTATGGGCCTATAGAACCACATATAAAAATCCTATGGGTATGTCTCCGTATAAAATGGTTTATGGAAAAGCATGTCACTTACCTCTTGAACTAGAACACAAGGCTTATTGGGCTATTAAAGAACTTAATTATGATTTTAAACTTGCCGGTGAGAAGAGGTTATTTGATATTAGCTCACTTGATGAATGGAGAACCCAAGCCTACGAAAATGCCAAGTTGTTTAAAGAAAAAGTTAAAAGATGGCATGACAAAAGGATACAAAAGCGTGAGTTTAATGTAGGTGATTATGTATTGCTATACAACTCTCGTTTAAGATTTTTTGCAGGAAAACTTCTCTCTAAATGGGAAGGCCCTTATGTTATCGAGGAGGTCTACCATTCCGGTGCCATAAAAATCAACAACTTCAAAGGCACAAATCCGAAGGTGGTGAACGGTCAAAGAATCAAACACTATATCTCAGTTAATCCCATAAATGCTGAAACGAATGTTATTGAAACTGTAACCCCAGAGGAATACATAAGGGACACTTTCCGGAACATTTCAGACTCCGAAAAGGAATAGGTATGTGGTAAGGTAAGTAAACTGACTCCAAAACAGTTTTTAAGGCAATATTTCTCTGTTTTGGAATATTTAGAAAAAAAAAGAAAAATAAGCAGCAGTCCGGGAAGGACACGAGGGCTCCACGAGGGTGGAGGGTGCGCCCCCCTACCTCGTGGGCACCTCGTGTGCTCTCCGAACTCCGTTTACATCCATGACGCGTATTTTGGTTGGTAAAATTCATTATATAATCTCCCGGAGGTTTTGACTCCCGTATCACGCAAAAATCCTCTGTTTGTGTTTCAAGCTGTTGCTGCTACAGATTAGAGCAAGATGTCTTCGCAAGAGTCGGTCGCGGAGAGCCGGGTGTCTCATCCGGCATCGAGATCAACAACAAACAACAACGCTGACCTCTTTGGGCCAGCAACGGAGGAAGAGATGGAGGCTGATTTGAAGAGGATAGATGCCATGGAAAAGGATCAAGAAGTCACTTCCCGCCTCCAAGATGGATTCACAATGGGAGAACTGCAAAGCTCGGCTATTCCAAACTAGGTTATCCCTTCTAATGTTAGATTTCTTTCTTATGAGAATATGAAAAAGAGTATCTTTGGTTCTCCCGCAGCTATGCAGCACACTTGGGTGCAGGGAGCTTTGGCTATTACAGGAAAGCTCCGAAAGGAAATAATGGACCTCAAGCAGCAAGTCAACAAGCTCAAGGAGGAGAACCGTATCTTGAGGGGCATCATCGCCAAGAACATCACATCACCATCCCCGAAAAGAGAGGCATAATCACATGGGTATGGGCACTCCACTTGCCAACTGCCAAGCTTGGGGGAGTGCCCCCTTATCGTATCACCATCACTTTTATTTTTACCATTTTTCTTAGTTCGATCCTTTTGGTAATATCTTGATCTAGTAGAATAAAAGTTCTTAGTATGATCCAGTTGTGAGTTTTGCTTTATTATCCTTCTATGTAATCGAGTCCGTGAGCTATATAATAAAGATTAGTGTTGAGTCAAGGGCTTGATTATTTTGCTACGATCCTAAGTGAATAAAAGAAAAGAGAAAGAGATAAAAAGAAACAAAGAGATCATGTGAATCTTATGGAGAGTAATGAGCTCACATAGAAAGAGTATGATGAATAAAAGTTGTTGAGGGTTGACAAACACAGTTTTGGTCATCGTTGCAATTAATAGGAAGTAATAAAGAAAGAGAGGTCTTCACATATAAATATACTATCTTGGACATCTTTTATGATTGTGAGCACTCATTAAAATATGACATGCTAAAGAGTTGACATTGGACAAGGAAGACAACATAATGGGTTATGTTTTCTTACATCTGAGATAAATTATATTGTCTTGGATATTCCAACATGATGAGCTTGCCTTTCCCCCTCATGCTAGCCAAATTCATTGCACTAAGTAGAGATACTACTTGTGCTTCTAAATACCCTTAAATCAGTTTTGCCATGAGAGTCCACTATACCTACCTATGGATTGAGTAAGATCCTCTAAGTAAGTTGTCATCCGTGCAAGCAATAAAAATTTCTCTCTAAATATGTATGATTGATTGGTGTGGAGGAAATAAGCTTTATACGATCATGTGATATGGAAGTAATAAAAGCGATAGACTGCATAATAAAGGTCCATATCACAAGTGGCAATATAAAGTGACGTTCTTTTGCATTAAGATTTTGTGCATCCAACCATAAAAGCGCATGACAACCTCTGCTTCCCTCTGCGAAGGGCCTATCTTTTACTTTTATCTCCTACATTGCATAAGAGTCATGGTGATCTTCACCCTTCCTTTTTACATTTTATCCTTTGGCAAGCACAATATGTTGGAAAGATCCTGGTATATATGGCTAATTGGATGTGAGTTTTCATGAACTATTACTGTTGACATTACCCTTGAGGTAAAACGTTGGGAGGCAAAACTATAAGCCCCTATCTTTCTCTATGTCCGATTAAAACTCCATATCCATAAGTATTGCATGAGTGTCAGCAATTGTGAAAGATTATATGATAGTTGAGTATGTGGACTTGCTGAAAAGCTCTTATACATTGACTCTTTCCTATGTTATGATAAATAGCAATTGATCCAATGACTGAGATTGTAGTTTGTTAGTTTTCCATGAAGTTTACGATTCATACTTGATATTGTGATTGAATTATTACTCTAGCATTAGAGATCATATGACAAGAATTATATAAGTTGCTGTTCTAAGAATGATCATGATGCCCTCATGTCCGTATTTTATTTTTATCGACACCTCTATCTCTAAACATGTGGACATATTTTTCGATTTCAGCTTTTCGCTTGAGGACAAGAGAGGTCTAAGCTTGGGGGAGTTGATACGTCCATTTTGCATCATGCTTTTATATCGATATTTATTGCATTATGGGCTGTTATTACACATTATGTCACAATACTTATGCATATTCTCTCTTATTTTATAAGGTTTACATAAAGAGGGAGAATGCCGGCAGCTGGGATTCTGGGCTGGAAAAGGAGCAAATATCAGAGACCTGTTCTGCACAACTCCAAAAGTTCTGAAACTTCATGGAAGATGTTTTCCAAATATATAAAAAATACTGAGAGCAAGAACTTCACCAGGGGGGCCAAACCCTGCCCACGAGGGTGGGGGCACGCCCTACCCCCCTGGGCACGCCCCTACCTCATGGGCCCCCTGGTGGCCCTCCGGTGACCATCTTCTGCTATATGGAGTCTTTCGATGGGAAAAAATCATAAGCCATCTTCTCGGACGAAACTCGGCTGCCACGAGGCGGAACCTTGGCGGAACCAATCTAGGGCTCTGGCAAAGCAGTTCTGCCGGGGAAACTTCCCTCCCGGAGGGGGAAATCATCGCCATCGTCATCACCAAAGCTCCTCTCATCGGGAGAGGGCAATCTCCATCAACATCTTCATCAGCACCATCTCATCTCAAAAACCTAGTTCATCTCTTGTATCCAATTCTTGTCTCCAAGTCCGGGATTGGTGCTAGTAGGTTGCTAGTAGTGTTAATTACTCCTTGTAGTTGATGCTAGTTGGTTTAATTGGTGGAAGATCACATGTTCAGATCCTATATGCATATTAATGCCCCTCTGATTATGAAAATGTTTATGCTTTGTGAGTAGTTACTTTTGTTCCTGAGGACATGGAAAAAGTCTTGCTATTAGTAGTCATGTGAATTTGGTATTTGTTGGATATTTTGATGAGATCTATGGTGTCTCTCCTCCAGTTGTGTTATGTGAACGTCGACTACATGACACTTCACCATTATTTGGGCCTAGAGGAAGGCATTGGGAAGTAATAAGTAGATGATGGGTTGCTAGAGTGACAGAAGCTTAAACCCTTGTTTATGTGTTGCTTCATAAGAGGCTGATTTGGATCCATATGTTTCATGCTATGGTTAGGTTTACCTTAATACTTTTGTTGTAGTTGCGGATGCTTGCAATAGAGGTTAATCATAAGTGGGATGCTTGTCCAAGTAAGGGCAGTACCCAAGCACCGGTCCACCCACATACCAAATTATCAAAGTACCGAATATGAATCATATGAACGTCATGAAAACTAGCTTGACGATATTCCCATGTGTCCTCGGGAGCGCTTTACATCATATAAGAGTTTGTCCAGGCTTGTCCTTTGCTACAAAAAGGATTGGGCCACCTTGCTGCACTTTATTTACTTTTGTTACTTGTTGCTCGTTACAAATTATCCTATCACAAAACTATCTGTTACCACTTATTTCAGTACTTGCAGAGAATACCTTGTTGTATACCGCTTATCATTTCCTTCTGCTCCTCGTTGGGTTCGACACTCTTACTTATCGAAAGGACTACGATAGATCCCCTATACTTGTGGGTCATCAGCGGCGGCTACGTATCGTAAAACGCGATGAATCCTTCTCTCTGATTTTTTCTCCCAAACGTGAATATATGGAGTTGGAGTTAAGGTCGGTGGAGGTCCAGGGGACCCACAAAGCAGGGGGCGCCCTAGGGGGCTGGGCGTGCCCTCAACCCTTGTGGACAGTAGGTGGTTCCCCGTTGTTGATTCTTTCGCCAATATTTTTATATATTCCAAAAATATTCTCCATGGATTTTCAGGTCATTCCGAGAACTTGTATTTCTGCACAAAAATAATACCAAGGCAATTCTGCTGAAAACAACGTCAGTCTGGGTTAGTTCCATTCAAATCATGCAACTTAGAGTCCAAAACAAGGGCAAAAGAGTTTGGAAAAGTAGATACGATGGATACGTATCAACTCCCCCAAGCTTAACCCATTGCTTGTCCTCAAGCAATTCAGTTGATAAACTGAAATTGATAAAGAAAAACTTTTACAAACTCTGTTTGATCTTGTTGTTGCAAATATGTAAAGCCAGCATTCAGGTTTTCAGCAAAGATTATGAACTAACCATATTCACAATAACATTTAGGTCTCACATTTACTCATATCAATGGCATAATCAACGAGCGAGCAATAATAATGAATCTCGAATGACAACACTTTTTCAAAACAATCATGATATGATATAACAAGATGGTATCTCGCTAGCCCTTTCTGAGACCACAAAAAATAAATGCAGAGCACCCCTGAAGATCAAGGACTGACTAGACATTGTAATTCATGGGAAAATAGATCCAGTCACAGTCATAATCAATATCGATTAATAGCAAAGCATACAAATGACAGTGGTGATCTCTAACTGGTGTTTTTTATAAGAGGATGATGACTCGGCAATAGAAGTAAATAGATAGGCCCTTCGTAGAGGGAAGCAGGGATTTACAGAGGTGCCGGAGCTCGAGTTTTTGAAACAGAGATAAATAATATTTTGAGCGGTATGCTTTCATTGTCAACATAACAACCAAGAGATCTCAGTATCTTCCATAATAGATACATTATAGGTGGTTCCCAAAGAAAATGGTAAAGTTTATACTCCCCCACCACCAACAAGCACATTCCATGGCTGGTCCGAAAGAACGGGTACCGTCCAACTAACAACAAACCTGGGGGAGTTTTTTTGCAATTATATTTTGATTTGATTTAGCATGGAACTGGGCATCCCGATTACCAGCCATTTTCTCATGAATGATGAGCAGAGTCCACTCATCGTGAGAATAACCCACCTAGCATGGAAGATACTGACAACCCCTAGTCACCACATGAGCGATTCGGGCATACAAAACAGATTATTATTTGAAGGTTTAGAGTTTGGCACATGCAAATTTACTTGGAATGGCAGGTAAATACCGCATATAGGTAGGTGTGGTGGACTAATATGGAACAACTTTGGGTTTATGGAGATAGATGCACAAGCAGTATTCCTGCTTGGTACAAGTGAAGAGGAGAGACCAACTAGAGAGCGACAGCAGTCATAAACATGCATTGAGATTAACCAACACTGAGTGCAAGCATGAGTAGGATATAATGCACCATGAACATAAATATCGTAGAGGCTATGTTGATTTTGTTTCAACTACATGCGTGAACATGTGCCAAGTCAATCCACTCGAATCATTCAAAGGAGGATACCATCCTATCATACTACATCACAACCATTTTAAAAGCATGTTGGCATGCAAGGTAAACCGTTATAAACTCCTAGCAAATTAAGCATGGCATGAGTAACTATAATCTCTAATTTTCATTGCAAACATGTTTCATTGATAATGGGTTGAATCAAAAACGATGAACTAATCATATTTACAAAAACAAGATGGGTCGAGTTCATACCAGCTTTTCCTCATCTCAATCATTTCATCATATATCGTCATTATTGCCTTTCACTTGCACGACCAAATGGTGTGGATAATAATAATAGTGCATGTGCATTGGACTAAGCTGGAATCTGCAAACATTTATTCAAAGGAGAAGACAAGGTAATATGGGCTCTATGTTAGATCAACAATAATGCAAATGAGAGCCACTCATCATTTTCATCGTGGTCTTTCCTCTCGGCCCCCAAAGAAAGGAAAAAGAATTTCAAAGAAACACAATGAAATGTTTTTGGAGTTTTTGTCTTTCTGAAGAAAGTAAAACAAGAACGAGAAAAACTATTTACATGGGAAAGCTCCCAACAAGCAAAAGAAGAACGAGAAATCTTTTTGGGTTTTCTTTTTGTACTACTACTAAGTGAACATGGAAAGTAAACAAAACAGAAGGTACATCTATTTTTTTTGGATTTTCTCAGAGTTTTTCAAACACACAAGAAGAAAATGGGGTCACGTCCTACATTCAACATGTGCTCTGATACCATCTTGTAGCGACCCAACCTCAGACGGTCAAGTCTCTGTGCTTAAGTGTCATCCCTGGATCAGTATGCTGACACACACAGTACTCGAGGATTTATATCAGATGTAAATCACATGTATAAAGTAACGTAAATACTATTACCTCAATCCAAATAGCGGAAGTAACAACAAGGTTGTGGATTCCCGTCAACACCATTGGCAAAATTGAGTGTAGAAATAGTCTAACGTATCACTTACTCGCCGAAAGATTCCTGCAACATGAGCCGTTGCAGCCACAAAGGGTCAGTACATTGAATGTACTGGCAAATTCACACCATAGGATAATGATGAATAATAACTATCACTACATGCATATTTGGCTGGTGGAAAAGCTCTATGGTTATAATGTTTTTGCGAAAAGCCAATTTTCCCTACATCAAAGGAATATATTTTATTTAACTACAAGGTTTGTTAAAAGAAATATTGAGAAGGTGCCTCCAACTCAATCCCAAATTAATAATCATCAACCCAACAAATTAATTAAGTAATGTGATGAGATCAATATGATAATCCAAGAACCAGATACTCAAGATGTCCATAAATGGGAACACGGCTAATCATGATTAGTTTGTACACTCTGCAGAGGTTTACGCACTTTTCCCCACAAGACTCGATCTCCTCCGTTGGATTTCTCGCACTACATGATGTTTAAGAAACGGATGACTGAGACATAGTCTTTCAGAAGCATTAACTCTCTACTCCGGGCAGATCAGTACACCTACAATCCCCCTACATCTGCTAGTCCACCTCTTCAAGAGCTCACGAAACTTACTTAACTATGCCAGAGCCCATAATGGCTTGTGGCTACACACGGAAGTTTCTAGCATGAATAATCTTATGATCCCTTTGAGCCTGGGTGACATTCCATAGGGTGATCACACGGGTCCTCCGGGGTCCCCTTGGGCAAGCACTGGGTTCTCCAGGTGCCCGGGCAAACCACTGAGTGCTCTAGGGTGCCCCTACCATTCCACCAAGATTTGTATTAAAGTAGCCACCTTAAGTTAACCATTAATTATCCACTCTCACATATGTCATGAATACACTCAACCAAATCCAGATCTACGAGCATAGCATAGTAGTATAAGCATAACGTATAAGTAAATCCCAGGGTTTGATACAGGACAATAGGTTCTACCTCATCAACTACTTCCCAATACCCACATGTTATCAAATCCTAACCATGCAATGTTTGAGGGTGAAACTAATGCATAAAAACTGGGTATGAAAGGGATATGATCAAAGTGTGAACATGCCTTGTACAATTGATGAAGATGATTCGCACTTATAACTCCTGATAGTTCTACTCGTCACACTCCGGTCAATCTATCGTAAGAAAGCAATAGTAACCACACATCAGCAATCACTCAAAAGATCAAAAAGAACAAAGAAGACAATTCAGAAAACATCAAAACCAAGAAAATAACTCTTGTGACATAAAACAATTTCTAACAATACCAAAATTATGTGAATTTGGCCTTATCAGAAAGTTTAGGTCAAGAGCTTCGATTTGCAAAAGGAATCAACTAAATCGGAGTTATAAAACTCAAGTTACGATTAAACGAAGTTCAAATACAATTTTGTTTGGATTAAAATTTTAAAACTTTCAAAAACATTTTTAAGTTGATTATCTGGATAGAGGGCATCGTAATGAAGAAGTGGGTGTTGGTTTCGTTGGATTTGGACAAACGGGTAAATAGAAGTGGTCGTTTGAAACCCAGGGGCTAGACTGTAAAAGAAATACAACAAATAGGTCCCTGGACAAAAAAATAAAGAGAAAAACCTACTGAGCGAACGCTCGCTTTCTAACTCTAACCAGCGAACATTCTCTAAATAACTGGATTAAATCAGAAAACCGGGTTTAAAATAAAAACCAAAACCCTAAAAGAAAAACCGGTGAACCCGGGCAGTTTAGTACCGGTTCAGGGCGGTTTTCCGTCGAAACCCGGCGGCGGCGGTTAGATCAGGCGGTGACGGCGGGATCGGCGGCGGCGGCTCCGGCTGCGTCTCGGGCGCGGCTGCGGATGGTGGCTAGGGGCTCCGGCGGTATCGGCGGGCCGGCGCGGCAGCAGGAGGCAGCAGCGGGAGGCGGCAGCGGCGGCGGCAGCAGTGGCTTCAGGCGGCGGTGTGCGAGAGCGGCGTCGGCGCGGGAAGTGCGAGGAAGGAGAGAGAGGCAGGGCCCGGGGCCAGTATTAAAGACGGCGGGGTGAGATGGTGGCGTGGGCGAGGGGGCAGAGGAGGCCGGGTAACCACGGCGAGCAGCGATGGCGATGCGGACTCGGGAGGAGTCCCGGTTGGGGACGACGGGTGAGTTGGGTCACGGCCTGGCTGAAGCTGGGCCGGCCCAGTCGGCGAGAAGCAAGTTTTTTTAAATACAAACAGATAAAGAAATAAAACAAAGGAGATAAAAACAAAATATAATATAGGCATATTATATATCAAAATTTTCAGAAAAAAGATTTTCTACGACAAGAACATTTTTGTAAGATCAAATAAAATACACACGAAATTAAATAAAACAAAGAGTGCCACTCGTGCAATAAAATCAAATAAAAATTATTTTTAAAAATAACAAAATGACTTCAAATTTATTTCTCTCCAATTTTCTGATGTAGGGAATCATTTTACCCTATTTTATGTATATTTTATATTTGGAGAAAAATAATTTGAATAAAACCCAAATAACTCCAAATTGAAAATAATTTCAAAGGGGTTTAGAATTTAATTCTTTTAAAACTCCCAACTCATATTTCATATGCTTTGAAGAAGTCATTTTATCTTCTCTCGTGAAAATCATTGAGTTGCTTAAAGTTTTTGAATTTGAAAATATTCCAAATAAAATTCAAATCTTTTCGAAGCCCTTTTCATTTATTTAAATGGAAGAAGTCATGTCATCTTCTCTCTAGGGTTTTGTGTTTGAAAAGAATTTGAATCCACGGGGATCATAAATGAAAAATGACAGTTTGGGAAAGTCCTTTTATTTCCTCTCATTTAACTTTCAAAAGTTTCAAGTTTCACTCACTTTCAGTCAATCAAACAAACAATAAAATCTATCTATTTAATATAACATTCCAAAATTTAGAATTTTGGGATGTTACACCAAGTTACTAGAACTTCGTGATGAACTATAATATGCAAGGGATGACGAAAACGATTCCCAAGCTCTTCGTGATGCTGAAATCAACAAAGGTAGAAATCAAGAAAAGCATCAAATATTGATGGTTGACAAGACTACTAGTTTCAAGTAAAGGGGCAAGGGATAGAAAGGGAACTTCGAGAAGAACGGCAAGCAAGTTGCTGCTCAAGTAAAGAAGCCCAGAGATAGACCC
This sequence comes from Triticum dicoccoides, assembly GCF_002162155.2. Lineage (NCBI taxonomy): Eukaryota > Viridiplantae > Streptophyta > Magnoliopsida > Poales > Poaceae > Triticum > Triticum dicoccoides. Next base: position 508,343,111 of record NC_041390.1, read on the forward strand.
AAGCCTGAAACTGTGTGCTTCTACAGCAAAGGAAATGGTCACTGGAAGTGGAACTGCAATAGATACTTGGCGGATAAGAAGGATGGCAAATTGAACAAAAGTATATATGATATACATGTTATTGATGTGTACTTTACTAGTGTTCATAGTAGCCCCTGGGTATTTGATATTGGCTCAGTTGCTATGATTAGTAACTTGAAACAGGAGTTACAAAATGAACAGAGACTAGTTTAGGGCGAGGTGACGACGTGTGATTCCAAGGTTGATAGGATCACCATCACACACTCCCTTTACCTTCAGGATTAGTGTTGAACCTAAAATAAATGTTATTTGATGTTTGCGTTGAGCGTAATATGATTGGATCATGTTTATTACAATACGATTATTCATTTAAGTCAAAGAATAATTGTTCTGTTTACATGAATAAAACCGTCTGTGGTCATACACCCAAGGTGAATGGTTTATTGAATCTCGATCGTAGTGATACACATATTCATAATATTGATGCCAAAAGATGCAAAGTTGATAATGATAGTGCAAAATATTTGTGGAACTGCCGTTTAGGTCATATTGGTGTAAAGCCATGAAGAAACTCCATGCTGATGGGCTTTTGGAATCACTTGATTATGAATCATTTGATGCTTCCGAACCATGCCTCATGGGCAAGATGACTAAGACTCTGTTCTTTGGAACAATGGAGCAAGCCACTAACTTATTGAAAATAATATGTATCGATGTATGCGGTCCGATGAGTGTTGAGGCTCGCGGCTGGTATCGTTATTTTCTAACCTTCACAGATGAGTTGAGCAGATATTAGTATATCTACTTGATGAAACATAAGTCTGAAACTTTTGGAAAGTTCAAAGAATTTTAGAGTGAAGTGGAAAATCATCGTAACAAGAAAATAAAGTTTCTATGATATGATCGTGGGGGAGAATATTTGAGTTATGAGTTTGGTATTCATTTGAAAAATGCGGAATAGTTTTTTCACGCCACCTAGAACACCACAACTTAATGCTATGTCCAAACATCATAACCGCACTTTATTATATATGGTGCGATCTATAATGTCTCTTACCGATTTACCACTATCGTTTTGGGGTTATGTATTAGAGATAGTTGCATTCATGTTAAATAGGGCACCATCCATTGACACGACACCATGTGAACTGTGGTTTGGCAAGAAACATAAACCGTCGTTTCTTAAAAGTTTGGGGTAGCGATGCTTATGTGAAAAAGTTTCAACCTGATAAGCTCGAACCCAAATCGGAGAAATGTGTCTTCATAGGATACCAAAGGAAACTTTTGGGTACACCATCTATCACAGATCCGAAGGCAAGATATCTGTTGCTAAGAATGGATCCTTTCTAGAGAAGGAGTTTCTCCCTAAAGAAGTGAGTGGGAGGAAAGTAGAACTTGATGAGGCAATTGTACCTGCTCCCTTATTGGAAAGTAGTTCATTACAGAAATTAGTTCTAGTGATTCCTACACCAATTAGTGAGGAAGCTACTGATGATGATCATGAAACTTCTGCTCAAGTTACTACAGAACCTCATAGGTCAACCAGAATAAGATCCGCACCAGAGTGGTACGGTAATCCTATTCTGGAGGTCATGTTACTTGACCATGACGAACCTACGAACTATGAGGAAGCGATGATGAGCCCAGATTCATGAAATGGCTTGAGGCCATGAAATCTGAGATGGGATCCATGTATGAGAACAAAGTATGGACTTTGATTGACATGCCCGATGATCAGCGAGCCATTGAGAATAAATGGATCTTCAAGAGGAAGACGGACGCTGATAGTACTGTTACTATCTACAAAGCTCGAATTGTCGCAAAGGTTTTCGACAAGTTCAAGGTGTTGACTACAATGAGATTTTCTCACTCGTATTGATGCTTAAAAGTATGTCCGAATCATGTTAGCAGTTGCCGCATTTTGTGAAATCTGGCAAATGGATGTCAAAATTGTATTCCTTAATGGATTTATTAAAGAAGAGTTGTATATGATACAACCTGAATGTTTTCTCAATCCTAAAGGTGCTAACAAAGTGTGCAAACTCCAGCGATCCATCTATGGACTGGTGCAAGCATCTCGGAGTTGGAATATACGCTTTGATGATTTGATCAAAGCATATAGTTTTATACAGACTTGCGGTGAAGCCTGTATTTACAAGAAAGTGAATGGGAGCACTACAGCCTTTCTAATAAGTATATGTGAATGATATATTGTTGATCGGAAATAATGTAGAATTTTCTAGAAAGCATAAAGGAGTGTTTGAAAGGAGTTTTTCAAAGAAAGACCTCGGCGAAGCTGCTTACATATTGGGCATCAAGATCTATAGAGATAGATCAAGACGCTTGATAAGATTTTTTCAATGAGTACATACCTTGACAAGATTTTGAAGTAGTTCAAAATGGAACAGTCAAAGAAGGAGTTCTTGCATGTATTGCAAGGTGTAAAGTTGAGGAAGACTCAAAACACGACCACAGCAGAAAATAGAAAATAGAATGAAAGTCATTCCCAATGCCTCAGCCATCGGTTCTATAAAGTATGCTAGGTTGTGTACCAGGCCTATTATGTACCTTGCCATGAGTTTGGCAAGGGGGTACGATAGTGATCCAGGAGTGGATCACTGGACAGCAGTCAAACTTATCCTTAGTTACCTAAGGGGACTAAGGAAATATTTCTTGGTTATGGAGGTAATAAAGAGTTACGTCAATGCAAGCTTTTACACTGATCCGGAAGACTCTGAGTCTCAATCTGGATATATATTAAAAGTGGGAGAAATTAGCTAGAGTAGCTCCATGCAGAGAATTGTACACATAGAAAATTTGCAAAATACATACGGCTCTGTAAGTGATAGGTCCATTGACTAATATTCTCTCACAAGCAAAACATGATCACACCTTAGTACTCTTTTGGTGTTAATCACATAGCGATGTGAACTAGATTACTGACTCTAGTAAACCCTTTGGGTGTTAGTCACATGGAGATGTGAACTAATCACATAAAGATGTGAGCTATTGGTGTTAAATCACATGATTATGTGAACTAGATTATTCACTCTAGTGCAAGTGGGAGACTGAAGGAAATATGCCCTAGAGGCAATAATAAAGTTGTTATTTATATTTCCTTATATCATGATAAATGTTTATTATTCATGCTAGAATTGTATTAAACGGAAACTTAGTACTAATCGCGGGAATGGGCAGCCCGGCCCGATGACCCGGCCTGAGCCCGGCCCGAAAAACCCGGGCCGGGCCGGGCCGGGCTTGACACTCGGGCCGGGCTCGGGCTTTGTTTTGCAGCCCGGAAAGGTAGTTCGGGCCAGGCTCGGGCTTCTCTTTTTCTCTTTTTCGGGCCGGGTTTTCGGGCTTCGGGCCGGGCTTGCACGTACACGTACTAAAAAACACCGTTCGGGCCGGGCTTTCGGGCTTCGGGCTTGAGTTCGGGCCAGGCTCGGGCTTGAAATCAGGGAGCATTTCGGGCTTCAGGCCGGGCTCGGGCTTGAGAAATGAAGGTCGGGCTTTTACAAGCCCGGCCCGAAACCCGGCCCGGCCCGACGTTTGCCCAGGTTTACTTAGTACATGTGTGAATACATAGTATAAACAAAGTGTCCCTAGTATGCCTCTACTTGACTAGCTCGTTAATCAAAGATGGTTAAGTTTCCTGACCATAGACATGTGTTGTCATTTGATGAATGGGATCACATCATTAGAGAATGATGTGATGAACAAGACCCATCCGTTAGCTTAGCATAAATGATCATTTAGTTTTATTGTTGTTGCTTTCATCATGACTTATACATGTTCCTCTGACTATGAGATTATGCAACTCCCGAATACCGCAGGAACACCTTGTGTGCTTTCGAATGTCACAACGTAACTGGCTGATTATAAAGATGCTCTACAGGTGTCTCCAATGGTGTTTGTTGAGTTGGCATAGGTCGAGATTAGGATTTGTCAATCCGTGTATCGGAGAGGTATCTCTGGGCCCTCTCGGTAATGCTCATCACTATAAGCCTTGCAAGCAATGTGACTAATGAGTTAGTTGCGGGATGATGCATTACGGAACGAGTAAAGAGACTTGCCAGTAACAAGATTGAACTAGGTATGATGATACCAACGATCGAATCTCGGGCAAGTAACATACCGATAACAAAGGGAACAACGTATGTTGTTATGCGGTTTGACCGATAAAGATCTTTGTAGAATATGTAGGAGCCAATATGAACATCCAGGTTCCACTATTGGTTATTGATCGTAGATGTGTCTCAGTCATGTATACATAGTTCTCGAACCCATAGGGTACGCATGCTTAACGTTCGATGATGATTTGTATTATGAGTTATGTGATTTGATGACCGAAGTTTGTTTGGAGTCCTGGATGAGATCACAGACATGACGAGGAGTCTTGAAATGGTCGAGACATAAAGATTCATATATTGGAAGGTTACATTCGGACACCGAAATGGTTTGGGTCGTTTCCGATGAGTTTCGGAGTACCGGGGGTTACCGGAACCCCCTCCGAGAAGTTATTGGGCCTCATGGGCCTAATGGTGGAAGAGAGGAGGCAAGCCAAGGAGTGGCGTGCGCCCCCCCCCCCCCTAGCCCAAACCGAATTGGACTAGGGCTAGGGGAGCGTCCCCTCCTTTCCTTCTGTTCTCCTACTCCTTACCCCCTTCTCCTTGTGGAAGTAGGAAAGAGGGCCCGAATCCTACTTGGAGTAGGACTCCCCCCTTGGGCGCGCCACCCTTGGCCGGCCTCCTCCGCCCCCCTACCCCCTTTATATACATGGGAGGGGGCACCTCATAGACACAAAAGTTGATCTTTTAGCCGTGTGTGGTGCCCCCCTCCACAGATACACACCTCGGTCATATCGTTGCAGTGCTTAGGCGAAGCCCTGCATCGGTAACTTCATCATCACCGTCACCACGCCGTCGTGCTGACGGAATTCTCCCTCGGCCTCAACTGGATCAAGAGTTCGAGGGACGTCACTGACCTGAACGTGTGCAGATCGCGGAGGTGCCGTACGTTCGATACTTGGATCGGTTGGATCGTGAAGACGTTCGACTACATCAACCGCGTTACTAAATGCTTCCGCTTTCAGTCTACGAGGGTACATAGACACACTCTCCCCTATCATTGTTGTGCATCTCCTAGATAGATCTTGCGTGATCGTAGGTAAATTTTTTGAAATATTGCGTTCCCCAACACAAGAATGCATCACTTGGCCATTCAGACGGCCGGACCTCCATGGTGCGAGGAAGGTTGTACTTGGTATTCTTCTTCTCCTCATTTTCATTTTCCTTCAAACCCCGGCCCGAAGAGCCTCTCAACAATCTCCTCATCATTTTCTTCCTCTGAAAATTTCTAAAATTTTTAGTGACTGGAAATAAAAGTGAACCAAACTCAACAAGATTGATAGCAACTACTCCCACAAGTGCCTAGAGGCTATATCATGCATTAAAACTACTTTGGACCATATAAATTGGGAATGCAAGCTCAAGAACAAGGTCACTATAGTAGCAAAATTTTGCAATAAATAAAGCACTAGAACAAAAACTAATTGGACCATTGGAGGAGTCACATACTGAAGAACAATCCCCCAAAACAGTTTTGCAAATTGAGCTTTGCACAAGGAGATCAAGCTACATGATGATTTTTTCTAGAGGAAGACGAAGTGGATGTGTGCTGGAGTAAGTGACGGGGACCAACATGGGACCCATAGGGCAGGGGCGCGCCCAGGGGGGTAGGGCGCGCCCTTCACCCTTGTGGTCCAATGGTGCAGCCCTCTTGGGTGTTCTCAGTGCCAAAAATTCTCAAATATTCTATAAAAAATCATACTAAATTTTCAGGGCATTTGGAGAACTTCTATTTTTGGGACTTTTTGTATTGCACGGATAATTCAGAAAACAAACAGATAATACTCTTTTTGCTTTATTTATTCTAAATAACAGAAAGTAAAAAGTAGGTACAGAAGGTTGTGCTTTATAAATTCATCCATCTCATGCCCATTAAAAGGAATCCGTTAACAAGGTTGATCAAGTCTTATTAACAAACTGCTTTCGAATAACATGAAATTGGAGAATTTTCGAATAACACTAGGTTACCTCAACGGGGATATGCATGTCCCCAACAATAAGAATATCATATTTCTTTTTGACAGTAGGGAGAGGGAATTCAAATCCTCCAATAGTAATAGTTGAAAATTTTCCAATAGAATTGATACTATGAACTTGAGGTTGTTTCTTTGGAAAGTGTATCGTATGCTCATAACCATTAACATGAAAAGTGACATTGCCTTTGTTGCAATCAATAACAGCCCCTACAGTATTCGAAAAGGGTCTACCAAGGATGATCGACATACTATCGTCCTTGGGAATATCAAGAATAACAAAGTTCGCTAAAATAGTAACATTTGCAACCACAACAGGCATGTCCTCACAAATACTGATGGGTATAGCAGTTGATTTATCAACCATTTGCAAAGAGATTTCAGTAGGTTCCAACTTATTCAATTCAAGTCTACGATATAAAGAGAAAGGCATAACACTAACACCAGCTCCAAGATCACATAAAGCAGTTTTAACATAATTTCTTTTAATGGAGCATGGTATAGTTGGTACTCCTGGATCTCCAAGTTTCTTTGGTATTCCACCCTCAAAAGTATAATTAGCAAGCATGGTGGAAATTTTAGCTTCAGGTATCTTTCTTTTATTTGTAACAATATCTTTCGTATACTTAGCATAAGGAGACATTTCCAGCATATCAGTCAAACACATACGCAAAAAGATAGGTCTAGTCATTTCCGCAAAGCGCTCAAAATCCTCATCATCCTTTTTCTTGGATGGTTAGGAGGAAAGGGCATGGGTTTCCGAACTAATGGTTCTCTTTCTTTACCGTGTTTCCTAGCAACAAAGTCTCTCGTATCATAACGTTGATTCTTTTATTGTGGGTTATCAAGATCAACAGCAGGTTCAACCTCCACATAATTATCATCACTAGGTTGAGCATCAACATGAACATCATCATTAACATTATCACTAGGTTCATGTTCATCACCATATTGTGTCTCAGCATCAGAAATATAAATATCATTGGGATTCTCAAGTGTATCTATAACATGTTCACTAGAAGCATGCAAAGTCATATCAGTTTTCTTTTTCTTCTTATTACTAGGACTAGATGCATCAGTATTAATTCTCTAAAAATCTTGCTCAATTCTCTTTGGATGGCCCTCAGGATACAAAGGTTCTTGAGTCATCTTACCACCTCTAGTCATAACTCTAATAGCATTATCATTATTCTTACTATTCAACTCACTGAGAAAATCATCTTGTGCCTTAAGTACATGTTCTACTTGAGTTTTAACCATGGAAGCATGCTTACTAATAGGCTTAAGATCATTAACAGTTCTACTCATATAATCACCCAAGCAGTCAAGCATGTGAGCATTGCATTTCAATTGTCTACTAACATAAGCATTGAAATTTTCTTGTTTAACAAGAAAATTATCAAACTCATCCAAGCATTGACTAGCAGACTTATTACGAGGAATATCACCTTCATCAAATCTATAGAGAGAATTTACCTCTACTACCTGTCTCGCATTATCAAGACCATATATTTATTCAATAGGCGGTAAATTATTAACATCTTCAGCTTTAATACCCTTTTCATAGATTTCTTTGCCTCTTGCATATCTTCGGGACTGAGAAATAGAATACCTCTTTTCTTCAGAGTTGGCTTAGGAGTTGGTTCAGAAAGTGTCCAATCATTATTATTAATAAATATATTATTCAATAGCAATTCAGCTTGCTCAAAAGTTTGTTCCCTGAAAACACAACCATCACAACTATCTAGGTGGTCCCTAGAAGCATCTGTTAGTCCATTATAAAAGATATCAAGTATTTCATTTTTCTTGAGAGGATGATTAGGCAAAGCATTAAGTAATTGGAGAAGCCTCCCCCAAGCTTGTGGGACACTCTCTTCTTCATTTTGCACAAAGTTAAATATTTCCTTTAAAGCAGCTTGTTTCTTATGAGCAGGGAAATATTTTTCAGAAAAGTAGTAAATCATATCCTGGGGACTACGCACACAACCAGGAGCAAGAGAATTAAACCATAAATTAGCATCACCCTTTAATGAGAAAGGTAACAACTTAAGAATATAGTAATAGCAATTTTTTTCCTCATGAGTAAATAGGGTGGCTATATATTTCACTTTAGTAAGATGTGCCACAACAGTTTCAGATTCATAACCATAGAAAGGATCAGACTCAACCAAAGTAATTAACTCAGGATTGACAGAGAATTCATAATCCTTATCAGTAACAAAGATAGGTGAAGTAGCAAACTTAGGATCATATTGCATTCTAGCATTCAAAGACTTTTCTTTCAGCTTAGCTAACAGTTTATTAAGATCATCTCTATCATTGCAAGCAAAAAAGTCTCTAGCACTTTCTTCATCCATAATATAACCCTTGATACGTCTCCAACGTATCTATAATTTATGAAGTATTCATGCAATATACTATCATTCTTGGATGTTTTACAATCATTTTATAGCAACTTTATATCATTTTTTGGGACTAGTGCCAGTTGCTGTTTTTTGCTTGTTTTTACTTCGTAGAAAATCAATATTAAACGGAGTCCAAACACCGTGAAACTTTCTGTGGATTTTTTATGGACTAGAAGACTCCCGATGGGCCAGAGAAGCACCTAGGGGGTGCCCCAAGGGGTCACAACCCACCAGGGCGCTCCAGGGTGGGTTTTGCCCACCTCGGTGGCCTCCCGCACCCCCTCTTTGCACTATAAATTCCCAAATATTCTGAAACCCTTCGGGGTTAACCTAGATCAGAAGTTCCGCCGCTGCAACGCTCTGTAGCCACCGAAAACCAATCTAGAACCCGTTGTCGGTGTCAAAATCGGTAGATCTCGGGTAGGGGGTCCCGAACTATGCGTCTAAGGATCGAAGGTAACAATAGACAGGGGACATGATGTTTACCCAGGTTCGGGCCCTCTTAATGGAGGTAATACCCTACATCCTACTTGATTGACTTTGATGAGTATAGGGGTTACAAGAGTTGATCTACCACGAGATCGTAATGACTAAACCCTAGATGTCTAGCCTATATGATTATGATTGCCTCTACGGACTAAACCCTCCAGTTTATATAGACACCGGAGAGGGCTAGGGTTGTACATAGTCGGTTTACAGAGAAAGGAATATTCATATCCACACGCCAAGTTTTCCTTCCACACAAAGGAGAGCCCCATATGGACATGGGGGAAAGTCTTATGTCTTGTATCTCCATGGCCCATTAGTCCGGCCCCTGTCACATAGCCCGGCCGCCCGAGGACCCCATAATCCTGGATTCCCTCAGTAGCCCCTGAACCAGTCTCCAATGACGATGTGTCCGGCGTGCAGATTATCTTCGGCATTGCAAGGCGGGTTCCTCCTATGAACACTTCAAAGCAGTTGACCATCAGTACTATATCCGGCTTTGTACAATAGTGACCATCCTTAAACATAAAGGTAAAATACATATAAACTCCGTCTTCTGATGATTTCATGGATAAGATGTTACATCCAGCCACTTTATTACTTCAAACCGTTTTTCGGCCTCCCGTTTCACGCTTACATACGCAACCTCCGGCGACACGTATTGTCAAAGCAGAGATCGCGCCCCCTTATTATGGGATTCTCATCAATACGAGTTTTGGTAACCTAACCGTGCGGTTCGCATGACCACTTGAGAACATGCGAGTTTTAAGGCTCGAGGGAGGGGACGCTTGATATTCGCCGTCCATATAAGTGGAGAGAACCCATTTGTTCCACCCCACGCCTCATTCTCTTTGCCTCTCCATCCCTGAGCTCCAGCACCCAAACTCCAAGCTCTTTCCTTCCCGACAACTCCTCCGACCATGGCCGGTTCTCAAGGCAAGTGGGTGCCCTCCTTCGTCACGAAGGAGAACATCAAGGAGCTACAGGAAGCGCAGTATTTGACCGCGGAAATCAAGCATAGGCTTCCCGATCCGGCACAAGTCACCCCACTCGGGGGCCCGGTGAGAGGGTGGTGTTTATCCCCCACTTCCTCCGTGGACTCAGATTTGCCCTTCACCCCTTTGTAAGGGGTCTCATGTTCTACTACGGGATGGATTTTCACGATCTGGCTCCAAATTCGTTCCTTCACATCTCGGTGTTTATCGTCGTGTGTGAAGCTTTCCTCCGTGTCCCTCCACATTTCGGCTTATGGCTCAAGATTTTTAATGTGAAACCAAAGGTAGTCAATGGGCAACATGCGGACTGTGGTGGCGCCATGGTGAGCAAGCTTCCCAAAGTCGATTGGCCAAAGGGAGTCTTTGTGTACACCGTCAAAATATGGCAACAGGAATGGTTCTATATTACAGAGCCCCGCGGCTCGAAGTGGGCGGTCGCACCAGCCTTTAGATCTGGACCCCCGCCGAGGCTTACATCCTGGACCGACAAGAGTCCGAACTAGGGGTCGGTCCCTGAGGTGTTGCAGCTGTAGAAGCGCATCAAGAGCATGATAGCAAAGGACCTTACCCTTGCTAATGTAGTCCAAGTGATGTTGATCCACCGAGCACTTCCCTGCCAGAGGCGGCCCCTCAAGATGTGGGAGTTCAACCCGGAAGGGCCGCTCACCCTACAACGGTTCTATGGCACAACACATAAGGGGATCTAGAAGCTGCTTTTTAAGAAGCAGAAATCGTGGCCAAGGTCCTCAAACGACACCGGCCTCAACTACAACCATCCGTCCTCCGAGGTAAATTCTAAAAACTCCGAACACCAATAGGCTTCAAAAACCCGAGGGAGAGGTGCTAAGTAGTCCATCCCCTTACAGGTATGGATTAAGAAGGCGGAGCAGATCCGGTGTCCGGCCCCGCTCCCCGAAGACCCAGCCAATCCTCTTCTAATGAGGATGCTGGTTCCGGCGCCATACCAGGCACCGACAAAGAAGGACAAGAAGAAGAAAAGGGAGGAGCACTTCGCACGCAATGTCCGGAGATGCTGATGCCCAGTCCTCTCATGAGGGTGATGATAACAACAAGGAGGAGGAGGAGGAAGAAGATCCTCCCCGCAAGGGTAAAAAGAGAGCGGCCTCCGAAGACCTGGAAGACGAAGCGTCCAAGAGGGACAAAATTACCCTCCCCGATGACTCGGGTTCAGACGCCGAGGTTGCCCTGAAGCACCGGCGCCGGACTAAGCCCCAAGCCGACTCGTAAGTGGTCCGGGATTTTTCGCACTTATTCAATCAATAAACTGTGATGATAACTCTAAGTTCTATCTTTTAGTCTGGCCCGCGATCTTCCCCCACTATCTTCGTCCTCGAGGGATCTGCCACCGAAGATGATGGAGAGCGGGTCGCCTCCATTAGCCTCCCCGTCGCCTAAGGCGGATGATGCCAAGGTGTCGTCTCATAGGCCCTCCCGAAGCCTTGAAGAGACGTGGGGGGCGATTTAACGGTGCCATAGGGTAATACATCGGCTGCCGGAGGGCCAGGGAGGACGGTCCTCATGGAGACCGGCGACAAGGGCCCCGGTCAATCCATCCCCCAGCCGCAGACTGCTCCGGAGACCAATACGGCCTCGAAGTCTGGTGAATGACCCCCTGTGAGAGAAAAGGGAGCGGCGACCTTTGCTAATCCGGAGGTGCCGAATACCACGACGGATGCTCGTCAAAGTGCGTCCATCCTAGACGAGCACCGCATCCTGATGGGTGCGGTGTCTGAGAAGATTCAGTCTGCCAAGAGCGGACTGAATGAAGCCTTCTCCAGCCTGCTAGTAGGCTTTGAGGTGTGCAATGTAATGTTTTTGATCTTTTTTTATGATAAATATGCCCGTATATAGATAGTAGCCCCTGAGACTCTATTCGGTTTTCTGAAAGAAAAGCGAGCGGAGGATCAATAATCAATTGTCAGGTGGTAACATGCTATTTTATTTGAATTTCAAAAGAGGCCTCTCTGTTAGCGGCGACTGCCCAGTCAGCGGAGATTTCCGAACTCAAACGAAAACTTGAGCGAGCCGATGAGGATCTAGTCCTTGTTAACACGCGGCTCGACCAAGCGCAAGGTATAAGATACATCTTGTTGTATGCCTGTTTATTTCCGTGCTTTTGTGGAAGTTGAAGAGCTTTATAGTGCATGGTTGTATAGATGGTGCCGCCGCGGTGGAGACCCTTAGGGGCGAGCTTGCTCAAGCCAAGGAGCAGGCAAGGGTAAGCCAGGCGGCTACTGACAAGGCGGCTGTGGACTGAACGGCCGAACAGGCCGCTTGGCGCCATTTTGAGGAACGGGTGACTGAGATGGAGCAAAAGCTCAAGGAGACTGCCACCAAGTGCGAGTCCCTGGAAACGGAAAACAAAGCGAAGGTGACCGAACTCGCCAAGACCCTTCAAGATGCTTCGGAGGCACAGTCTGAATCCCGCGCAACGCGCGAGGAAATCCATCAAGCCGGTCAGATAGCGCTGGTAAGCCTTTTCTTTTACAGGCTAAATTTGGGGACTGAAAGTATGCCTTGCTTAATCGACTGTGGAGTTCTCCAGACGCATATGTGGGTCTGCCGATGAGTGCTACAGACGCCGCCCAATTCTTCCAGGCCGAGGAGGGGTACGAGTCAGAGAAGCTCTTCTGGTCGCAGTTTGTGTACCAGGAGCATCCCCTACTGCTAAATGACCGGATGGCACAATGGGCGGAGCTGCATAAGATGTCTAGCGTGGCCATGAAGGATGTCATCGTCCGGTTGTGGCCTACTGAAGCCGTTCTGGGCAGCTACTTCGGCCTCATGCGGCGTCTCGTCGATGCGCTGCCCCGGATTGACGCTGTCAAGAGGTGGTCCTGCATGGAAGGAGCGCGTATGGCTTTCGCCCGTGTCAAGATGCACTGGGTCAAAATGAATGCCGAAAAGGTGGCGGTCGAGGGTCCTCCCAAAAGGAAGGCCCAGCGCACACCAGAGCACTATTTTAAGGACGTGCTAAAAGGTGCTCGCCTTATAGAGGGCCAATGCTCTAAGGACATAGTGTTCAAATAAAAGATTCCGGACTGTCCGAGAATTTTTGTTATAAACGAAGTGTTTTGTAATATATTCATTCCTTGGTGAAAAGTTTTTATCCTCCTGCGCGGCTGTTTTATTGTTTCTGAGAGTTCCCAGTCATCGGCTTCGGCTCCCATGTAGATGCTACTAGGGTGTTCGGAATTGCACATAACTACACTTAACCCAACGTCTTGGTCCTTGAAGGAGGTGTTAGTGCGGCGAACTAGGCAATCATACTATTCGGTTTTATTGCTCTCACTTAGCTATAGGAGTTTGACAATGGGTCTATTAGGTAGCCCCTAGTATGTACGCGGCTACCCTGATGCAGATGTGTTACATGTGTGACCGGGAAATGGTCCTTCGTGTAATACGGAAAAAACGCTAAGGATTGTAGTGAATCGTCGAGTGGCTGACCAGCTCTCGCCGCATCATGACAGTCAGTTTTCGGCTTTCTCTACTGAGGTGCTTAACCGGACGAACCAGAAACACAATCGCAGTAGTTCTCCCTTTACTACCCTAGTCGATTAGACGGAATGTAAGGCAGCAAGCACAGGAGCCGAGCAACCCAACTATTGACCAAAGACATGATTTAGAGCCGATGCATATAATGCCGAGCTCGGGATGCCGATTTGTGTTGTGAAGCTATTCGGACTTTTGTTTGGAAACACATATGTTGCCTTGTAGAGCCCCTAGCAATTTTATGCCGAGGTGTGTACGTGAGACCACTTGACAGGCAGAATAAAAAAGATACCGAATAAGAACTTTGGTTCACTAAAATCTGATTGATACGTCAAAACGTAATCTTACAGAAGCTACCATAATCACCAAGGCCATATTACATGCCGGGGGTCTAGGGCTAAGGAAAAAGCTCTATGCAGGTTCTTGAGCGAAGTTGTGGTCCGCAAAAATGCTTTGCACCTTCCTACCGCACGTCTGCGCCGCTTTTTCCCAAATAAGAAAGATTCCTTAAATGGAATGGTCTTCGGCCATGTATACGGAACCGGGCTCGGAAAGAGTCCTCGCTAGTCCGAAGAATGAGTAGGTTTTGATTCACCTGTGGTAAAAAAGGAAAAGATGATTAAAGAAAGGGCAAGGCCGCATAAGGTCGAACCTTTGTATAGGCTTGTCCGTATATTGCCTCTGCTGATGTCCAAGGTATTTTGAGTGCATAATTGTGCACGCGCGGTACGGATTTCGCTGATGTACGTGGCGGTCGACGGAGGCTAGGCTGCTAATCCAGCCCTCAAGTTGCCTGACTACCGCTATGTAGAACTGACCGGTCCTGCGTGAAGCCCGATGGCCTAATAGCCAAGGGGATGTGCGGCTTGATAGGGTTGCTTTGTACTTCGGCCGCAATGGCCGCTGTGTGCTCCTCAGTACGGAGGGAGCGCTCCATGTTTCCATTGATTGTAATGACGCCACGTGGACCGGGCATCTTGAGCTTCAAATAGGCGTAATGCGGGACCGCATTGAAGTGGGAAAAAGCGGTTCGTCCGAGCAGTGCGTGATAGCTGCTGCGGAATGGGACGATGTTGAAGATCAAGTCTTCGCTTCAGGAGTTGCCTGGCGAGCCGAAGACTGCTTCCAGCGTGGTTGAGCCCGTACAGCGGGCCTCTTTGCCAGGTATTACTCCCTTGAAGGTAGTTCTAGTGGGCTTGATTCTTCACGGAACAATGCCCATTTTGCGGACAGTGTCTTGATAAAGTAGATTGAGACTGCTGACACCATCCATGAGGACTCGCGTAAGGTGGAATCCGCCGATGATTGGATCAAGGACTAGAGATGCCGAACCTCCGTGATGGATACTGGTTGGGTGGTCCTTTCGATCGAAGGTGATCGGACAAGCCGACCATGGGTTAAATTTGGGGGCGACCGGCTCTATGGCGTAGACGTCCTGTAGTGCGCGTTTGCGCTCCCTCCTAGGGACATGTGTGACATATATCATGTTCATCGTTTTTACCTTGGGGGGAATTGCTTCTGTCCCCCTGTGTTCGGCTGACGAGACTCTTGGTCGTCGTCGTCGCTTGGCGACCCTTTCCCTTTGTTCGGCGTTAAGCTTGCCGGCTTGTTTGAAGACCCAACAATTTTTGTTGGTATGATTGGCGGGTTTATTGGGGGTGCCATGAATCTGGCAAGGCCGATCAAGTATTCTGTCTAGACTAGATGGGCCATCTCTGTTTGCCTTGAATGGCTTTTTCCATTGATTGGGTTTGGAGCCTGAAAAGATTGATATAGTTGACTAGAGGGGGGTGAATAGGCAACTAACAATTTTTAGCTTTTCTTTACCAAATTAAACTTTGCATCAAAGTAGGTTGTCTAGATATGCAACTAGGTGAGCAACCTATATGATGCAACACATACAAGCACACAAGCGAGCAAGGAAAGGAACACAAGTAAGCTTGCAAAAGTAAGGGGAGGAGAAGACCAAAAGTGGAGCCGGTGAAGACGAGGATGTGTTACCGAAGTTCCTTCCTTTGAAGGGAAGTACATCTCCGTTGGAGTGGTGTGGAGGCACAATGCTCCCCAAGAAGCCACTAGGGCCACCGTATTCTCCTCACGCCCTCACACAATGCGAGATGCCGTGATTCCACTATTGGTGCCCTTGAAGGCGGCGACCGAACCTTTACAAACAAGGTTGGGGCTCTCTCCACAACTTAATTGGAGGCTCCCAACGAAACCATGAAGCTTCACCACAATGGAATATTGCTCTGAGGTGACCTCAACCATCTAGGGTGCTCAAACACCCAAGAGTAACAAAATCCACACAAGAAAGTATGGGGGAAGCAAATATCCTTTGGTGGAAGTGTAGATCTAGGTCTCCTTCAATACCTAGCAAATCAAAAAGTTTGAGTGGCTAGAGAGAGAGAGATCGGGCAAGAGAGCTTGAGTTGCATTAATGGTGGAGTGAGAGAGGTCAAAGGTGGGAGTGGTAGGTGGGAGAAGCACCCTTATATAGCAACCCTAAGATTTCAGCCGTTACTGTGTTTTTTGCACTGCAGCGGTACAACCGGGACTCACGGTGTATCTGCAGAACCCTACCAGGTGGTACAACCGGGCCAGCAGGCGGTAGTACCTGTTAAGAAAATAACCGGACTAACCACCTAGCCACCGCACAACTACCGCATGAAAACAGAAGCTTGACCGGTACTAGAGCGGTGCATGGCCGGAACAACCGCATGGCCTTGAGCTCTTGGGCAGCTAAGTTCAGAGCGGAAGAACCACTCGGACCACCGTTGGTACCGGTCATCGAGGAACGACCGGAGCAACCGGGCCACTACCGCCCGAGAACCGCATCAAAACAGAAGCTCGAGCGGTACTTGAGCGGTGCATGGACGGAACCACCGCCCTAGCTTTTGCAGAGCAAGGTGGCGGTACCACCGCCCGGAGGCAGCGGTACAACCGCTCGATCAAAGCTGGTGAGCGTCAAGACCCAGCGGTACAACCGCTCCAAAGAGCGGTACAACCGCTGGGCAGAAACAGTGAGCAGAAGTATATAAGGGAAGAGATAAGGGAAACTCTCTCTCTCACACCTGAGAAAGACAAAGGAGGGGAGATGAAGGTGTACGTGAATAGATTCCCCCAGTTCTTTCTAATGAGGATTGCCTCTTGATAGTACGGGTTCCCTACGACCAAAGAGATAAAAATCATAGGGGACTCCGTCTTTGATCTTTTCCTACGAGAGAGAATAGCTTTCCGATGTAGGCCTAAGCGTCAAGAACCTGAAACATTTAGCACAAGATTAGACCAACAACGGGTTGTCATCATCATCCAAAACATAAAGTAGGGAAATGCCCTTTCAATCTCCCCCTTTTTGGTGGATGATGACAACAACACGATTTGCAAGAGAGAAGTCTATGAAATCTAGTCAGAACTCCCCCTAGATGTGTGCCCCAATATGAACAAGTTGTTAGAAAGCATGGGCACACTTTCAGGCCTAGACTCCCCCTAGATTTTATAGACTCACCACTCTAAGCACATAATATGATAGATAGCAATAATAATAATAATAATAATAATAACCGACGAATTGAAAGCAATAATAAGTAGCATAAGTCTCACACACAGCAAGAATTCAACACTAAAGAGAAACACGAGGAAACGAGAAACCCATGCAAATCCCGAGACCTATAGCCCGAGACCTATAGGACCCTCTCCCCCTTTGGCATCAAGACACCAAAAAGGAAAAGAGCGAAGCTAGCGTCCCAAAGCTCAGTAGTCCTCCTCTGACTCCTCGGTCGCATCTGGATCCTCATCAGCAGAGTCATCATCATCGTCGTGATCGAATTCCTCCATGGCATTGTCAGCTGCAGCAAAAGAGGTGGATGGCTGGGGAGGGGCCTCATCATCAGTCCAGGTGCTATGGGTTGAAATCCAATGCTCCTCTGGGGTGATGCTCTTCTCAGAGCCACTTTGAACCGGCATATTGAGGTGCTTCATCATTGCAATTTCGCGACGTCGTGCAAGCTTCTCATTGACATGTGTGAGGGAGTCTTGGATTAGGGGGTGTTCGGATAGCCGGACTATACCTTCAGCCGGACTCCTGGACTATGAAGATACAAGATTGAAGACTTCGTCCCGTGTCCGGAAGGGACTTTCCTTGGCGTTGAAGGCAAGCTTGGCGATACGGATATTCAGATCTCCTACCATTGTAACCGACTTTGTGTAACCCTAACCCTCTCCGGTGTCTATATAAACCGGAGGGTTTTAGTCCGTAGGACAACAATCATACCATAGGCTAGCTTCTAGGGTTTAGCCTCTTTGATCTCGTGGTAGATCTACTCTTGTACTACCCATATCATCAATATTAATCAAGTAGGACGTAGGGTTTTACCTCCATTGAGAGGGCCCGAACCTGGGTAAAACTTCGTGTCCCTTGCCTCCTTTTACCATCCAGACTAGATGCACAGTACGGGACCCCCTACCTGAGATCCCCGGTTTTGACACCGACATTGGTGCTTTCATTGAGAGTCCCTCTGTGTCGTCGCCGTCAGGCTCGATGGCTCCTACAATCATCAATAGTGATGCAGTCCAGGGTGAGACCTTCCTCCCCGGACAGATCTTCGTCTTCGGCGGCTTCGCACTGCGTGCCAATTCACTTGGCCATCTGGAGCAGATCGAAAGCTACGCCCCTGGCCGTCAGGTCAGATTCGGGAATCTAAACTACACGGCTGACATCCGCGGGGACTTGATCTTCGACGGATTTGAGCCACTGCCGAGCGCGCCGCACTGTCCCAACGAGCATGATCTAGCTCTGCCACCGAACAGTGCCCTGGAGGCCGCACCCGCATCAGCTTCAACCCTTAAGCCGGAGCCAACTGCGCCGATCGAGGATGGGCGGTTGGACTCCACCTCGGGGGCTGCGATCCCAACGGCGATTGAGCCGAACACCAGCCCCGCACTCCGCGAGACTCGTGACTCCAAGGAGCCGGACTCCTATCCGGACTCCAAACCCTCCGCGCCCCTGCCGATCGAATCCGATTGGGCGCCGATCATGGAGTTTACCGCCGCGGACATCTTTCAGCACTCGCCTTTCGGCGATATTCTGAAGACACTGAAGTCTCTCTCTTTATCAGGAGAGCCCTGGCCGGACTACGGTCAGCAAGGTTGGGATTCGGACGATGAAGAAATTCAAAGCCCACCCACCACCCACTTTGTAGCCACTGTCGATGACTTAACCGACATGCTCGACTTTGACTCCGAAGACATCGACGGTATGGACGCCGATGAAGGAAATGATGAAGAACCAGCGCCTATCAGGCCCTGGAAAGCCACCTCGTCATATGACATATACATGGTGGACACCCCAAAAGAAGGAGATGGCGATGGAACAACGGAGGATGACCCCTCCAAAAAACAGCCTAAGCACCGGCGTCAGCGGCGCCGCTCAAAATCCCGCCAAAACAAATATGGCGAGTCCAGCACGGGAGATAATAATACTCCGGAAAGTGCCGAAGAAAACCCCCTCCAGCAAGATTTAGCACAGGAGGATGGAGAAACCAGCCCTCATGAGAGAGCGGCTGACAGAGAGGTCGAGGACGATAATTATATGCCTCCCTCCGAAGATGAGGCAAGCCTCGACGACGACGAATTCGTCGTGCCGGAGGATCCCATCGAGCAAGAGCGTTTTCAACGCAGGCTTATGGCCACGGCAAGAAGCCTCAAGAAAAAACAGCAACAACTTAAAGTTGATCAAGATTTGCTAGTCGACAGATGGACTGAAGTCCTTGCGGCCGAAGAGCATAAACTCGAACGCCCCTCCAAGAGCTACCCAAAGCGCAGGTTGCTACCCCGATTAGAGGAGGAAGCACTTGATGCGGCCGATCGGCCACCTCGCGGCCGCGACAGAGAGGCCTCTTAGCCCTCCACTCAAGTCGCACCCCATTCCAAGGCACGGGAAAATGCGCCGGACCTGCGAGATATGTTGGAGGACAAGACAAGGCAAACAAGATCGATCTACGGATCGCGCGGGCGCCTCACGGCTCGAGACGGTAACCGCCACGCCGGCCACAAATTCGGCAGGGCCGAACACAGTAGACAAAGCTCATTGGAGCTACGTCATGATATAGCCCAGTACAGAGGCGCCGCACACCCACTATGCTTCACAGACGAAATAATGGATCATCAAATCCCCGAGGGTTTCAAACCCGTAAACATCGAATCATATGATGGCACAACAGATCCTGCAGTATTGATCGAGGATTATCTCCTTCATATCCACATGGCCCGCGGCGATGATTTCCACGCCATCAAGTACCTCCCACTCAAGCTTAAAGGACCAGCTCGGCATTGGCTTAACAGCTTGCCAACAGGATCAATCAGTTGTTGGGAGGACCTGGAAGCCGCATTCCTCGACAATTTCCAGGGCACTTATGTGCGACCCCCAGACGCCGATGACCTAAGCCACGTAATTCAGCAGCCAGATGAATCGGCCAGGCAATTCTGGACACGGTTCCTAACAAAGAAAAATCAAATAGTCGACTGTCCGGACGCAGAGGCCCTAGCAGCCTTCAAGCATAATATCCGTGATGAGTGGCTTGCCCAGCACCTAGGACAGGAAAAGCCGAAAACTATGGCAGCACTCACGACACTCATGACCCACTTTTGCGCAGGAGAAGATAGCTGGCTTGCTCGTAGCAACAATATGACCAAGAACCCTGGTAATTCGGATGCCAGGGACAGTAGCAGCAGGTCACGTCGCAACAAGCAGAAGCGCCGGATTAACGACGACAATGCTAAGGATACAGCAGTTAATGCCGGAATCAGAGGCTCTAAATCCGGTCAGCGGAAAAATCCATTCAAAAGGAATCCTAGGGGCCCGTCCAGTTTGTACCGAATACTCGACTGCTTGTGCCAAATACATGGCACCCCCGAAAAGCTGGCCAATCACACCAACAGGGATTGTTGGGTGTTTAAGCAGGCAGGCAAGTTAAACACCGAAAATGAAGACAAGGGGCTACATAGCAATGACGACGAGGAGCCCCGGCCGCCGAACAACAGTGGACAAAAGGGTTTTCCCCAACAAGTGCGGACGGTGAACATGATATACGCAACCCACGTTCCCAAAAGGGAGCGGAAGCGCGCGTTAAGGGACGTATACGCGGTAGAGCCAGTCGCCCCAAAGTTCAACCCATGGTCCTCCTGCCCGATCACCTTTGATCGAAGGGACCATCCCACTAGCATCCGTCATGGTGGATTCGCCGCATTGGTTCTAGACCCAATTATTGATGGATTTCATCTCACTAAAGTCCTTATGGACGGCGGCAGCAGCCTGAACCTGCTTTACCAGGATACAGTGCAGAAAATGGGCATAGATCCCTCGAGGATTAAGCCCACCAAAACGACCTTTAAAGGCGTAATACCAGGTGTAGAAGCCAACTGTACAGACTCAGTCACACTTGAAGTGGTCTTCGGTTCTCCAAATAATTTCCGAAGCGAGGAGTTAATCTTCGACATAGTCCCATTCCGCAGTGGCTATCATGCACTGCTCGGGCGAACCGCATTCGCCAAGTTCAATGCGGTCCCGCACTACGCATACCTTAAGCTCAAGATGCCAGGCCCTCAGGGAGTAATTACGGTCAATGGAAACACCAAACGCTCCCTCCGAACGGAGGAGCACACGGCAGCCCTTGCAGCGGAAGTACAAAGCAGCCTCTCCTGGCAGTTCTCCAGTCCGGCCATTAAACGCCCGGACCCTGTCAAGCGCGCCCGGAGTAACCTACAACAAGACCGCCTGGCACGTTCCGAGTAGGCGTAGCAATGCGGCCCCAACCCCAGCCCTCGCAACAATGCGACATTAGTGCTTCGCGTACATAACTACACTCTAAAAATACCATGGGTACAGGGGGAGGGGCACCATCACGGCACGCCCGAAACACGGCTTAAACCGCACCAGGGGCTGCCAATTTTTTAATTTTATCTTACTTTCAGGACTCCATTCTTCGGAAGGCCTGTTCGGCAGTTCAATTGCCGCACAAACGATGCAAGAACCAGGGAGGCAGACAAGCCACGCCGCATTACGGAACTCCCAGGTGGTCTCTATCACGAGCAGTATACCTGTTTCGCATACTATTCTGCAGCTTGCCTCTGGAGCAGACATGTTAAATAGTCCAACTTTTTGCTTATCGCATTATTTGTATCGTTCTGCTTTGATCGTAGCCATTTTTAATAAACAATGCATAGCTTTTGTATATTTTTGCACTACTTTTTTTATAAATATATGTTCCTTAACGACATGTTGCACCCGTACAATTTGGTACGGCCAAAATGCGCCAGGGGCTTCAGTACCCGTCAATATGGTGTGAGAAGTCCGAACACTTTCACAAGTGCGGCACCCCGAACTTATAGCATTATATGCATCGGCTCCGAATCATGTCTTGGGTCAATAGTTGGGTTTGCCCGGCTCCTATGTTTTGGTGCCTTACGTTCCGCTATATCGGCTAAGGTAGCACTAGGAGAACCACTGCGATTGTGCCCCAGTTGAGTTGGGTCGAGCACCTCAGTGGAGAAAGGTAAAACTGACTGTCATGATGAAGCGAGAGTTGGTCATTGTTCGAGAGGTTTTTTCGAGTCCCTAAAGACTTATGCCGCTTAGGGCAAGGAGCTGGCTCTGTCCGGCCAAGGCGTGGATAGCGCCCCGAACTCGGTCTTCCGAATACCAGGGGCTTCACCGAAATTTGAAATTATAGAATTCTATGGCTAAGTGAGAGTGTTCACGCGTTATAGTCCGATTGCCTTGTTCGTTGGGCTGAGCGGCTCCCTCGAAGGACCCAAACATGGGAAAAAGAGCGCTCAGGTTTATCCCCGAACACCCCAGCACTAGCGGCACGGGGGCAGAAGCCGACGACTCGCCATCTCTCAGAATTGATAAACAGCCGCACAGAAGGTAATATTTTAAATTCAAACAGCATTGCTCAGCGCATATGAACAAGTTTTCAGCGCACAGGACAAAAACGAGCGAGTTTTACTCAAAAATTACATCCCTAGAACATTCATCCGCCACAAGGCAGGCACCCTTCAGAACATCCTTATAGTAATTCTCGGGCTTGCGATGCTCTTTCCCCGGCGGTGGCCCGTCCTTCACAAGCTTCTCAGCATCTAGCTTGCCCCAGTGCACCTTAGCACGGGCAAGGGCCCTATGGGCACCTTCAATGCAGACGGAGCACTTGATGACTTCGAGCCTTGGACAGGCCTCCACCAGCCGCCACACCAGCCCGAAATAGCTCTCAGGCAGAGCCTCTCCAAGCCACAGCCGAACTAGGAGGCCCTTCATGGCCTGTTCGGCCGCCTTGTGGAGCTCGACCAGTTGCTTCAGCTGGTCGCTCAGGGGCACGGGGTGTCTGGCCTCAGCATACTGAGACCAGAGCACCTTCTCTGTCGAGCTGCCCTCCTCGGCTCGATAGAATGCGGCGGCATCGGACACACTCCGCGGAAGATCTGCGAACGCTCCTGGAGAGCTCCGGATTCGGGTAAGTAACAAGTAACTCACGTTTATATGTTTGCTTTGCATAAAGAATGCCTTACCCGCCGCTATCTTCTTCACCTCATCCAACTCTTGGAGGGTCTTCTGGGATTCGGTCTTGGCAGACTAGGCATTTTCAATAGCCGCCGCGAGCCCAGACGCTCGCGTCTTTGAGTCAAGCTCCAAACTCTCATGTTTTTTCATGAGAACCTGGAGCTCTTGCCGCACCTTGCCGGCCTGGGCCTCATACTTCTCCCGCTCGGTGCGCTCCGTGGCCGCCTTCTGCTCGGCCTCGAGCAGCGCTTGCTTAAGGGTCGCCACCTCAGACGTGGCCTCTACAATAGCCACGATAGTCCTGTCATTTTTCGCAATTGCACCTTTTTATATATATTCAAACAAGGTATTTCTTACCTTCCTTCTCCTCGAGCTGCTTCTTGGCACGCCCGAGCTCTTGCTCGGACTTCTCGAGGTTTTGCTTCAGCGTGTCCACTTCCGCAGTCAGTGCGGTAGACGCCAGCAGAGAAGCCTGCATACGCATATCGACTCCTTTTTGTTAGACTCCTGCGAATTTTTGATCCTCTATTTGGCTTTTATTCTCGAACGCCCAACAGAGCATCAGGGGCTACAATCTATGTGGTAATATTATTTACACATTCTTTACTTACCTCAAAGCCTGTTAAAAGGCTAGTACAAGCTTTAGTCAGTCCGCTCTTGGCGGACTGAACCTTCTGGACCACCGCACTCATAATAGTGCGGTGCCCCTCGTTGATGGAGGCGCCGTCGAGCACCTCCAACAGATTGTTCGGCGCCCCCGGTTGGACGGGGGTCACCGGCACGGTGGGCTTGCTCCTCTTGGCAGGAGGTCGCCCGCCGGACTCTAGAACCTTTGAAGATTCTGGAGCGGTGTCCGGCCTTGAGCCAGACTTAGAGCCCTGGGGGGTTTCATCCCCTTTACTCCTGGAGTCCGGGAGGTCGCCTTGCGGCGCCTCCAGAACTACCTCCTCCCGGATTGGAGCCTGTTGGAACAACACTTCGGTGTCGTCCGTAGGGCGGGGGGAGGAAGCCGTCGGAAGCGAGTTCACATCCGACGAGTCCAGTGAGTCGCGACGCGTCGAGCCGGTCTTTGGGTGGGCTGCATAAACATATTCGACATAAGGGAAAGCTGTGCAACAAACGAATACTATGAATTACTCTGGTATCCGATACTTACGATCTTGCCAGGGGCTTGGCCCTGGGCTGCCACTCCTCTCCGTCGTCGTCAGCATCAGTGGAGTAGTCCGGAGGAAGGGTTTTCCCCTTCTTGGACCCTCCGGCCTCCCCAGAGAGGGTGGCCTTCCTCTTCTTCTCTCCCCCCGCTGGAGGGGGAGAGGTCTCTTCTTCTTCCTCCTCGTCTTCACGGGAGGAATGCGCCTCGGAACCGTCGGATGATGGATCCGGCACCTCCTGGCGCCGGGCACTCTTTCGAGTCCCCGCGGCCTTTTTCGCGGCCCTCTTCTCCGGCACCACATAGGGTGCCGGAACCAGCAGCTTCGCCAAGCGAGCGTCCGCTGGGCCTTTGGGCAAAGGAGCCAGACAGTTGATCTGTCCGGACGTCACCTGCCAATCCTGTCAAAGGTAAGGGAGCTTAGATCCTGCATGGAGTCAAACTATGAAAAACTGATGCCCTGTAAAAGGAAAAAACAGCTTACCACATGAGCGTGATGCTGCGTACTGAATCCGTGATCCTCGATAGCAGATGCGGGGGCCTCGGCGCCCTTGAAAAGCACCTTCCAGGCATCTTTGTACATCGTGTCGAAGAGCCTGCTCAGAGTTTGGTGCCGCGCCGGGTCGAACTCCCACGGGTTGAAAGCCCGTCGTTGACACGGGAGGATCAGGCGGATGAGCATAACCTGGACTATGTTGACAAGTTTGAGCTTCTTGTCCACCAAGGTTTGGATGCATGTTTGGAGTCCGGTCAGCTCTCCTTTTTTACCCCACGACAGGCCCGTCTCCTTCCAGGAGGTAAGCCGCGTAGGGGGTCCGGATCGAAACTCGGGGGCTACGACCCATTCGGGGTCGCACGGCTCGGTGATATAAAACCACCCTGATTGCCACCCCTTCAGGGTCTCCACAAAGGAGCCCTCGAGCCATAGGACGTTGGCCATCTTGCCCACCATGGCGCCTCCGCACTCCGCCTGGCTGCCGCGCACCACCTTCGTCTTGACATTGAAAGTCTTGAGCCATAGGCCGAAATGGGGGTGGATGCGGAGGAAAGCCTCGCACACGACGATAAACGCCGAGATGTTGAGGACAAAGTTCGGGGCTAGATCGTGGAAATCTAGGTCGTAGTAGAACATGAGCCCCCAGACAAATGGGTGGAGAGGGAAGCCCAGTCCACGGAGGAAATGGGGGAGGAACACGACCCTCTCATGGGGCCTAGGGGTGGGGATGAGCTGCCCCTTTTCGGGAAGCCGGTACGCGATGTTGTTAGACAGGTATCCGGCCTTCCTCAGCTTTTTGATGTGTCCCTCCATGACGGAGGAGACCATCCACTTGCCTCCTGCTCCGGACATGGCTGGCGAAGGTTGAGGTGCGAGTGCGGACTTGGGCGCTGGAGCTCAAGTGCGCGAGAATGGATAGGCAAGGAGGAAGAAGGCGTAGGTGAAAAGGTGGATCCTTATCCTCTTATATGGGTGGACGCAACTACGTGTCCCCACCAGCCTGGTAAAACTCGCTTATCTCCAAGCGCCATAATCAATGGTGTGGTTGGGTTACCCATGCCCGTATTGATGAGAATCTCGAAATAAGGGGACACGATCTCTGCTTTAACAAGACGTGCCAAGGAAACCGCCTCGCATGACGCGCTGAGGTGGGATAATGAAACGACTCGGATAAAGGCTTGGCCGTGGTGTGTCACACTACGGAATACGTCAGCAGATTAGATTTGTGTGAATATTATTCTCTCTATGGCAATATGTGGAAACTTATTTTGCGGAGCCGGACACTACTTTGTGTTCAAAATCTTCTATGAAGTACTTGGAGGAGGAGCCCGCCTTGCAATGCCGAAGACAATCTGCGCGCCGGACTCGTCATCATTGAAGCCTGGTTCAGGGGCTACTGAGGGAGTCCTGGATTAGGGGGTGTTCGGATAGCCGGACTATACCTTCAGTCAGACTCCTGGACTATGAAGATACAAGATTGAAGACTTCGTCCCGTGTCTGGAAGGGACTTTCCTTGGCGTGGAAGGCAAGCTTGGCGATACGGATATTCAGATCTCCTACCATTGTAACCGACTTTGTGTAACCCTAACCCTCCCGGTGTCTATATAAACCGGAGGGTTTTAGTCCGTAGGACAACAATCATACCATAGGCTAGCTTCTAGGGTTTAGCCTCTCTGATCTCGTGGTAGATCTACTCTTGTACTACCTATATCATCAATATTAATCAAGCAGGACGTAGGGTTTTACCTCCATCGGGAGGGCCCGAACCTGGGTAAAACTTCGTGTCTCTTTCCTCCTGTTACCATCCGGCCTAGACGCACGGTTCGGGACCCCCTACCCGAGATCCGCCGGTTTTGACACCGACAATGTGCCTCATACATCTTCTTATGGATGTCAGTCTGGAGACCAAAGGTCTTCTTCACCCTGGCAGTGAGCATGGCCACCCAAGAGGGCTTGGCCCCTGGCTCCATCTCAAAGGCCTCATCGTCAGAAGTGGCATAGACATCCTCAGGAGCATTGGAAGGGAAGTGAGGCTCGGCGTGCTTCTTCTTCTTAAGAAGCTTGACCTCATGAACAGTGAGATTGTCTGGAGAAGTGAGAAGCTCTCCGGGATGACAAACAGCCCACACAGAGTTCAGAAAGCACATGACAAACGGAGCGTAGATTGGGACCTTACGGTAGATGACCATGTTGTACATCTCATGCCACAGCCAATTGGACACATCAAACGTTGCTCCAGTCCCCACCATGGTCTTCATAGCAACCATCAAGTCAACCAGATAGCCATGAATCTCATCTTGATTGCCCACCTTGGGCAAGAGCACATTACGGAACACTTGGTGCATGATGTCATAGACCTTCTCCAAATCCTTGGATTCTCCAATAATCCCACGGCCCCAAATGTACAGAGGGGCAAGCTTCTCCTTAGGCATGGACTCAGGATGGTCATGAGGACAGATGCCACCCCTTCCTTCCAGACCGGTATCATCATACCCAATAGCATTGCAAAAAGCCCTCCAGGGAACTTGAAAGAGCTCATCACGACACATGAAAGTGAGAGTGCGTGCGTCATCTTCTCCAAAGTGAACCGTGGCATAGAACTGATGGATGAGTTGTACATCAAAGTCATAGTTGACTGACATGAGCTTGACAAGATCAAATTCCTTGCAGAAAGCCAATGCCTCACCAAAATACTCCAAGTTGCTCCTCCAATGGTCAAGATCGATGGTCCACTGCTTGGCATACCTGTTCTTGTTGTGCTCAAAGAGTTCATGTACAATACATACTTGCATCTCATTCCGGAACTGAACGGTGGTCCAACGAGGAGCAATGGGAACCTCATAAGGATTCTTCGAGCGGAAGGCTTCCCAATCCTTGGCTTTCCAACGGTGCAACGGCATTACCACACGTTGCTTTGAAGCGGCAGACTTTTCATGGCGAGTGGGCTTGGTAGGAATCACAACCTCTTCTTCGTCATCTGACACAACCAGACGCAAGGTCCGTCATGCCCTATTCTTAGTCTTGCGAGAAGCAGAGCGGGAACTAGAGACACCTGAACACACGCACAAGGAGAACACAAGAGACCCAGCAAGGATGAGAGGATTGCACACACAAATGGAAGAAAATAAATATTGCACGAACTTAGAAAATGAAATAGGGCTACATGGTGCAGATATCCCGGTTGAACCGGTTCTCCTACCGGTAGTACCGCTCCAGTGGTTGTACCGGCTGCAGAGGCGGTAGAACTGCTTGAACAGTGGTACTACGGGTAGAGGCTAGATTTAACCGCGAAATATGAATCATACTAGCCATATTCTACTCTCAAAGACGTGCAATCTAAGCATGAGGCAAAAAGTGATCTCTTCCACCCAAAAGTTTAATCAATAAACGCGGAATGTCAAGTAATGCCCTAGAACAAAGGGAACAAACCCTAGAACGAAGAACGAAATACAATGGGGCATTACCGCCATCCATGGGAAGAGATCGGTAAGGAGGAGGCCTCCTTGGAGAGGATCCACGGAGACCCCACAGATCCGAAGCGCGAGAAGCACTCCGGGGCAGAGGCAATGGCGGCCGGTGGCTAGGGCACAAGATGGGAAGGGCTGGGGAAGGAAGAAAAGAAACCCCCACCAGCCCGAGGGGAATATATAGGCCCAAAGTCGCACGGCGGTTGTACCGCTCAAGGGAGCGGTTGTACCGCTGCCTGGTACGAGCCAGTGGGTATGGGCGGTACTTCCGTCGCCAAGAGGCAGCAGTAGTACGGCCGTAACCAACCGGTAGAACCGGCCAAACGGGCCCCCTCCTAGTGGTTGAGCGGTGGAACCGCTAAGCCACCGCTGGGAGACCACCTGGAGAGCACCGGCGGTTGAACCGCCTGTGACCCCGGTTGTACCACCCGGATACCATCACCAACGCCATGAACAAGAGTGTGCAATGTAGACTAGATGGCTTGAGGAAGGAAAGGCTTGGGATAGAGAAGGCACGAGAAAAAGGTGGGTCTCCAAGAAAGACAAAAAGAAAAAGAAAGAGAACCACACTTGGAGACCCCTACACCTAGCGCCTAAGAAAACAAACTAATGCACGAACAAGAAGGACTAACACAAGGCACAACACGAACAAGGTGGTCGGAGGCTGTAGCCCCCTATGTATGAGTCAATTGGTATGGCACCGCGAAGAATTATCCTTGGTCCCATGACCAAAACTCATCTTTGGAGCACAAGTACCATCACAAATGGCTAATGTGGAAGAGTTGTTCAATTTATGCATAATGGGGGAGGGAGAGTTCATTGAGAGAACAACACTCCTCCTATGTCTATGCCTGCATCTAAACAAGATAACAAATTGAGTATGGTGGGGTGTGCAAGGGTTCAAGCAACATTGCTCGAATCAATGATATTTAGCTCATGCCTTAACTCGCGAAATCTTGCTTCATCCAACGGCTTCTTGAAAATATCTGCAAGGTTATCATGAGTGTTGACATAGTTGAGCTCGATCTCCCCTCGCCTAATGTGATCCCGGATGAAGTGATACCGAATCTCAATATGCTTCATCTTGAAGTGTTGCACCGGGTTGAGAGAAATCTTGATTGCACTTTCATTGTCACACCAAAGAGGCACTTTGTCACAAAGGACACCGTAATCCTTTAAAGTTTGCCTCATCCATAAGAGTTGTGCACAACAACTACCGGCCGCTACATACTCCGCTTCGCTGGACGAGAGAGACGCACAACTTTGCCTTTTGGAAGA
This sequence comes from Triticum dicoccoides, assembly GCF_002162155.2. Taxonomy (NCBI): domain Eukaryota; kingdom Viridiplantae; phylum Streptophyta; class Magnoliopsida; order Poales; family Poaceae; genus Triticum; species Triticum dicoccoides. The sequence continues at coordinate 508,372,578 of NC_041390.1, forward strand.
CCAACTTACCAAAGAGCAACCAAGGAATTGACACCCTCCGGAAGTAGACTTCCTATCCACTTTGTCTCCCACCCAATCGGAATCTGAATACCCCACAAGCTTGAAGTTTGCTCCTCTTGGGTACCATAAGCCAAAGTTTGGGGTATGAGCCAAATATCGAAAGATTCGTTTGACCGCCACATAGTGACTTTCCTTAGGTGCGGCTTGAAACCGTGCACAAATTCCCACACTCAACATGATATCTGGTCTAGATGCACAAAGGTAAAGCAAGGAGCCAATCATGGAGCGATATACCTTTTGATCCACCACTTTACCATTGGGATCTATGTCAAGTTGGCACTTGGTGGGCATTGGAGTGGAAGCCGGTTTGACATCACTTAGCTTGAATCTCTTGAGCATGTCTTGAGTGTATTTGGCTTGGTTGATGAAGGTTACTTCTCTTCTTTGCTTCACTTCGAACCCTAGAAAGAACTTCAACTCTCCCATGGAAGACATCTCGAACTTTGAGGTCATGAGAGTGGCAAATTCCACATTGAAAGCTTTGTTAGGGGAACCAAAGATAGTATCATCAACATATAATTGGCATACAAACAACTCCCCTTTGACCTTCTTAGTAAAAAAGAGTGGGGTCGATTAGCCCAACTTCAAAACCACGGTCTTGTAACAACTCGGTAAGGTGGTCATACCACGCACGTGGGGCTTGTTTAAGGCCATAGAGTGCCTTATCGAGTTGATACACATGATCAGGAAAGTAGGGATCCTCGAACCCGGGGGGTTGCTTGACATAAACCAATTCATTAATAGGACCATTAAGAAAAGCACTCTTCACATCCATTTGTTGCAACTTAAAGTTATGATGAGAAGAATATGCAATCAACATGCGAATGGATTCAAGACGAGCAACGGGAGCAAAGGTTTCACCATAGTCGATACCCTCGACTTGGGAGTAGCCTTGTGCTACCAAGCGAGCCTTGTTGTCGGTGTCAAAACCGGCGGATCTCGGGTAGGGGGTCCCGATCTGTGTGTCTATGCCGGATGGTAACAGGAGGCAAGGGACACGAAGTTTTACCCAGGTTCGGGCCCTGTTGATGGAGGTAAAACCCTATGTCCTGCTTGATTAATATTGATGATATGGGTGGTACAAGAGTAGATCTACCACGAGATCGGAGAGGCTAAACCCTAGAAGCTAGCCTATGGTATGATTGTATGTATATGTGATCTATCGACTAGCCTGGCCCTGGTTTATATAATGCACCAGAGGCCTAGGTTAACAAGAGTCCTAGCCGAATACGCCGGTGGGGAGAAGTCCTTGTCTTGATGGCCAAGTCTTGTGGAATCTTCCTTGTATGCGGCAGCTGTCCGAACTGGCCCATGAGTATACGGCCACGGGGGTCCTCGGCCCAATCTATCAGATTGGGAGATGACGTGTTGAGTACCCCCTAGTCCAGGACACCGTCAGTAGCCCCCTGAACCGGTCTTCAAGTTAGGGACGCTCCTCGATTCTTCCGAACTGTTCTTCATCTTTAGTCGTCGGTCTTGAAAACGGGTTCAACAAATCTTCTTTATCTTCGATCTTGAGGATCGCCTGAATGCATTCGACGGGTTTACACGTCGGGTATCCGAGGAGCCCCTTTAACTTTCCGGCCTTTATCAATGCCTCGTTTATTTTTATGCCACACCTCGGGTTTGAAGTTGTTCCCGGGAGGCAGTGTCCTCTTGCGTCCGAGCTCCACCGCCAGACCGCATTCGAGGTATCTTTTGCAGCCGAGCACCAACACCGGACCGCTTCCCAGCTCTAACGCCGGAATGTATCCGAGCTCCAACGCCGGACTATGCATCTGAGCTCCAACGCCGGACTGTATCCGAGCTCCAACGCCGAACTATATCCGAGGTGTCGTAAATCACCTTGGTTCAAAGAAGTTTGAAGGAGTTTAGCCGAGCTTAATGCCGGAAATGCCCTCTATGGAGCCAGCCACTAGCGCCCGAGCTTTATGTCGGGCTGCTTCCGAGGTGGTGCACCACCCCGGCTATGGGCCAACTTTTTGTCAATATTTTTTATTGGTGCAATTTATTCTCTGCCGAGATATATAGCCAATAGCCCTCAAGGTGTGTATCGGTCTAAAACTCGAGATGCACATGAAGGATGACATAAGACCGCTGATCCTAGTAGCCGCTGAGACTCGGGTTGATTTGCAAAATCGGCTTGAGGATCAAGTCCTAGCTCGGCAGAATACTTCGGGACACAAAAGCGGCGTGCTAAGTCCTCAAGACTCAGGCTGGGTGCGGCCGACCAACCTGAGGATCAAAATCTCCTCAGAAACTATATTGCACATAAAATTTTCTGCATTGGTCAAGCAATGCAGTAGCCCCGAGACACTGGTCGGGTGGCAACACCAAATCAGGGGATCGATGTGCCCCTTTAATATTTGTAAATAATAAGCCCGAAGCCCAATAGCCCCCGAGCCTTAATGCAGGCACGGGTGGCCGAATTAAGGATCAATATCCATAGTAAAATCACAAATTATGTGTAATGACTCTATGTATCCAAGTAATTTACGTCATTAATGCTCGGATCCGCATTGTACCAAACTTTGTTGACCGACCATCGGCTTCCACCTCCTCAGCCAAAATATTGAGGATTTAGTTTGGGAGGCCAGTTAATAGCCCTCGGTAGTGTTCGGCGACAGTCGCGGTCAAGCCGTAAACACTTCGGCCAATGTTATGAACGGCCCATCATTTAACATAGTCATCGGATCGCTGACCAGTTTACGCTTATTGTGAAAGTCAGTTTTCGGCTTTCTCCACTGAGGTGCTTAACCATGCGAGCTGGAAGCACAATCGCAGTGGTTCTCCCTTTGCACACCTAGCCAAACAAAGCGGAACGTAGGAAGCAAGTGCAGGAGCCGGGCAACCCAACTATTGACCAAAGATACAATTCGAAACCGATGCATATATAGCAATATCTGAGAATGTTTTTGCCGAATCCCTAAAGGTGTCCGGCGTTGCACTGCGAGACTAATGCTGGAAAAGCACAAATAGTTTAAAAGTGCCAAAAAGCTTGGAAAGCCAAGAAATGTCAGTAAAAACATGACGTCCGAACAATATCAAGTGTTCGGTGCCAATCCGAAAGTTGGTCTTAGAAAAAAGAAGTGCTTCTGTCGTGCTTTAACATGATACATCCTATCTCAAAACTTCGAGCGGGTCAGCCTATGGCTTCAACCTCCTATCCCGAGGGCGAAGTACTTCTCATCAGGCCAGTTTAGCAAACTAAACTCTAGCGGCTTTGAGAGAGAAATTAGGCTCCCCGGCTAGTGACCGCACACTCGTATCGAAAAAAGGAGTGATAAATAATAATAATAATAATAATAATAATAATAATAATAATAATAATAATAATAATAATAATAAAACTTTGCAATGACTAAGAAGAAGAATACTTATTATAAAACGGCTCGAATAAACTTAAGAGCCCCCAAGTGACTTGGGTAGAAGAATGATTGCATGTACCGAAGTACTTATATCATATCTATGTTCAATCGAACTTTAAACGCGTCTTAACCGACCGTCAGCTTCTCCCTCTTCGGTCAAGGACCAAAAAGTGTTATGTACTCCATCGGTCGAGAATATCGATGGTGTTTCCAATAACCAGGCAATCAGGCCATAAGGCTGTAACAGACAAAGCGCGCTCAGGGAACTTATGCTATATTACCGTGAAGTGTAAGAAGCATCTTCGAAGAAAATAGTACCCCCACCGATACCTTTCTTCGGTGCTCATTGTTATTATGATACTTCTGCAATAGATTTTTTGTACTCATGAGTTCCATTGTGTGCCGACCATCATTGAAAACTATAAGAGCGCTAGCTTTCGGCTTTACCTAGTCTGAGGTCCGGCTCGGGCGACCCGATCGTGACAATCGCAGAGGTGCTCCCTTTACTCCCTAGCCGAATAATCGGGAACATAGGGGTAAACACAGGAGCAAGGCAACCCAGCTTGCAAATCGCTTAAGTCAATATGGTGCATATTGTGGCGTAATACACGAACAAGGAACGAAGCCATACAAGTATAATCATATGCAAGAAGAAAAACTTCATAAAGGAAGCCCCCAAGTAAACGGGGTATTTGAATTTATGCATCACAAACAAAGATTGGACAAGGAAAAATTTTACAAGGAACTTTTTTCCAAAAAAGTATAATGCTTTGTTGAACCAAGCACAAGTTAGAAATTAAATCTTTGAGTATGAAAGCGACTTAGCTAGTTAATGTGTTCGATATTGATGACGCGGTCCGAGCTTGATGCGGGGCGAGGTTCCATCCCCCAAGCCAGTCCCAAGGTGGCGGAGCAGAGAGCTCGACACGCCAAAGTGATGACATAGCACGGTCAATGCAGACCGGCAGAGTGACGCTAAAGTCCCCGGATCATTTTCCTGTGCACAAAAAATAGTGCAAACCAGGGATAATAGTAATAATGATAATTAAAAAAAATGTTGCATAATAAATAATTTATGCAAAGTGAAGAATAGAAGAAATATGGCCTGGCGCCGAAGTCAATGTCGATGCAGGGCGTCGGCGTGATGTAGTAAAGGCGTGGCAAAGCCTGAATTCACAGGTCGGTCCGAGCTCCGGATGCGGCGTTCGCCAGACTATGTACGGAAACTGATCGAACCACCACGCGACCTCGTTAATGCGGTCACCAATTGATAGACCTGTGTACATATCATGGACAAACCAAAGTAATAATTCCTTGGGAAAAATGAACCCAAACAAGCAAAAAATACTGGGATTTATAGCACCTGGTTTATTTGTTGTAGCAATCCGAAGGAAGATGATTCCCACAATTGGGACTCGCTCCGCACACCCATTGCCTGATGGGCGATAAAACGACGGCATGGCAATGCTGGTAAAGGTTGACTCGCCGAGGCAAAGCCCTCGGCCCAGCTAACGTGACGGAGCTGGTCGGCTAGTGACGCCGAAGTGTCCGGAGTAGGTTGATGAAGATATGGCGAAGCCCCGGTCCAGCCGAGATGTCGAAGCCTCGACGTCAGCCGATGAGTCGAAGTAGGTCGGCGTGATGGACACCAGCTTGAAGAAGCAATAGTGCGACCCTGTCGATGCAGGTCGTGACGTGGTCGATGCCGGCTTGATGAAGCGACCGTGCGGCGATGCCGGTATGCCCGCTTCGTGTAATCCGTGGGGCAGCGATGTTGATGACGATTTATCCTTCGCGATGCTGGACTCTTGTTCGGCTTGAAGAGATGATGATCCGAAGAAGTTGAGCTCGGCTAAAGTGACGACGTGTCTAGCGCAGGTCGGCAGCCATGGAGTAATATTGCCGGACTGGTTTGACACCAGCATGATGTTGAAGATCGTGTTCAAAAGATCTTAAAGTTAGTGGGATGTGTTCGGGAACAAAACACAATACCCCATACAAAACTTCCTTCAAAAGGGATGTCCGAAATCCCGTTCATAAAAAAGATGAACTCGGGTCTGATTCGTTTTTGCGCAGAAAACAGATCCGAAAAGTGATGCACTAATCGGAAGGTTCCCGGAGTTTGGACGGTCGGATCGAGCTGAAATTTTGAGAGGTGGTAGATATAGGAATTCCACAGCCGATCAACGGTTGCATCTTCCAAAGGACGTCCGAGCTAGAAGCTGGACACCACGCCCTAAACTCATCCAAATTCCCGTCCAGATTTGACAGGGCTCCGGTACATCGTGGATTGCCAGAGATTCCTCCATCGGAACTCGATAAAATTTCCCACGGTTGTTGTAGACTCAATTCCGCACAATTCCACCAAAAGCGATCGTCAAAGCGATACTCGAGGAGGTGGTGGCGGCAGATACGAGTTCGCTGTCCAGAAAAACAGCACGGTCGCTTGAGGGCAATGTTGACATTGAGCCCTCGAGCTCCATGGATGATTCCTCCATGATCTTGATAGAGATCGGAGTTGATGTTTGATGAAGGCCCTCGTCCGAACATGGTGATCCGAACACGGGGCGCAATTCTTGGTCGAACCAAGGTGACCAGTCGAGCTGGTGACGAAGATGCTAAAGTCGCAGTTGATCTGCAGGCGAGCCATCGATCCTTTTGTCGATCACACAGCGGAACTCTCAATGAAAGCACCAATGTCGGTGTCAAAACTGGCGGATCTCGGGTAGGGGGTCCCGAACTGTGTTTCTAGGTCGGATGGTAACAGGATGCAAGAGACACGAAGTTTTACCTAGGTTCGGGCCCTCTTGATGGAGGTAAAACCTTACGTCCTGCTTGATTAATATTGATGATATGGGTGGTACAAGAGTAGATCTACTACGAGATCAGAGAGGCTAAACCCTAGAAACTAGCCTATGGTATGATTGTATGTATATGTGATCTATCGACTAGCCTGGCCCTGGTTTATATAATGCACCAGAGGCCTAGGTTAACAAGAGTCCTAGTCGAATACGCCGGTGGGGAGAAGTCCTTGTCTTGATCGCCAAGTCTTGTGGAATCTTCCTTGTATGCGGCAGCTGTCCGAACTGGCCCATGAGTATATGGCCACGGGGGTCCTCGGCCCAATCTATCAGATCAGGAGATGACGTGTTGAGTACCCCCTAGTCCAGGACACCGTCACTTGTTGCAAATGATAATCCCATGGGCATCTTGTTTGTTCTTAAATATCCACTTGGTTCCAATGACATTGTGGTTCCCCGTCGGTCTTGGCACCAATCTCCATACTTTGTTGCGCTCAAAGTTGTTGAGTTCTTCATGCATGGCATTGAGCCAATCCGAATCTTCGAGCGCCTCATAGACCTTGTGGGGTTCGACACAAGAGACAAATGCGTGATTCTCACAATAGTTTTCTAATTGTCTATGAGTGCTTACCCCCTTTCTTAAGCTTCCAAGCACATTCGTCATGAGATGATCCTTGGTGGAGAGCTTGGAAGCAATGTTAGCGGCACGACGCTCCAATTCCTCCTCGGAGGTGAGACGAGGAGTGGTCACTTGATCATCTTGAGCATCGTCTTGAGCTTGTTCTTGTTCTTGAACTTGCTCGGAGGAGAGAACTTGACCTTGGGCATCACTTGGTGTGTCGACACCATCTTGAGCATGATCTTGCCCTTGGTCTTATTCTTGAGGATGAGGGCCTTCATGTTGTTCTTCGGAAGTGTGTGGGCCTTGGGTTGGTGATGGCTCCACTTGAGTGGAGCATTGTCCTTCTCCTTCGGCCATAAGGGGTTCCTCAATGGGTAGGATAAAACCAACACCCATTCTTCTTATGGCTTGAGGAGGAATTTCATCACCTACATCACAAGTGCCACTTTGCTCCACTTGGGAGCCGTTATTCTCATCAAACTCCACGTTACACGTCTCCTCAATAAGTCCTGTGGATTTATTGAGGACACGGTAAGCATGAGAGTTTGTAGCATAACCAACAAATATGCCCTCATAAGCTCTAGCCTCAAACTTAGACAACCGAACACCTTTCTTGAGAATGAAACACTTACACCCGAACACCTGAAAGTACTTGAGGTTGGGCTTGTTACCGGTGAGTATCTCATATGGAGTCTTGTTCAAGCCCTTGCAGAGGTAGAGCCGATTGGATGCATGACACGCGGTGTTGATGGCTTCGGCCCAAAAGTTGTATGGAGACTTGAACTCCGCCATCATGGTCCTTGCCGCATCCATCAACGTCCGGTTCTTCCTCTCCGCAACACCGTTTTGTTGAGGGGTGTAAGGTGCGGAATATTGATGCTTGATCCCCTCATCACTAAGAAACTCGTCCAAGGTGTAGTTCTTGAACTCGGTGCCGTTGTCATTTCTTATTGTCAAGATCTTTGCATTGTGTTGACGTTGTGCTTCATTTACAAATTCAATGACGGTTTGTTGGGTCTCGCTCTTCCTCTTGAAGAAATACACCCAAGTGTATCTTGAGTAGTCATCCACAATCACCAAGCAATACTTCCTACCCCCAAGACTATTGAAGGATGGAGGCCCAAAGAGATCCAAGTGAAGGAGCTCCAAAGGCCTCTTTGATTAAATGATAGTCGTGGGAGGGTGAGCCTTTTCATGTAGCTTTCCTTCGATACAAGCACTGCAAGCACGATCTTTAGCAAAACTAACATTCGTTAGTCAATGGACATGGTCCCCCTTGAGAAGACTTTGCAAAGATCTCATATTGACATGGGCTAGACGGCGATGCCAAAGCCAACCCACATCAACTATAGCCATTAGGCATGTCGCGGTCTTAGTGGGTCGCTTCGAAGAGTTAATCACATATAGACCGTTTTCGACATGCCCAACAAAAGCTACTTTAAGAGTCTTGCTCCACAAGAGGGCCACGGTATCGATATCAAATAAAGTGGCAAAGCCCATGATTGCAAGTTGACGAATGGAAAGTACATTGTATGCAAGGGACTCAACAAGCATGACCTTCTTGATCGTGAGATCATGAGAGATGACTACCTTGCCAAGTCCCAATACCTTAGAAGATGAGGTGTCACCCCACTCGACATTGGTGGGCATAGATGGAATCTTGTGCACGTCCACCACCAAGTCCTTGATTCCGGTCATATGATTTGTAGCTCCGCTATCGAGCAACCATGATCCCCCACCGGAAGCAAACACCTACAAGAGATCAATGCTTGGTTTTAGGTACCCATTTTGTAATGGGTCCTTTGATGTTAGTAACAAGGGTCTTTGGAACCCAAATAGACCATTCAATGTACTCATGAGGAGAACCAACTAATTTGGCATATACATGCCCATCACTAGCACGACATAACATATAAGAAGGATTAAAGTCGTTGACTTTGATGGGAGGAGTGGCATTGCCCTTTTTGACACCGCCACCCTTTGCATTGTTCTTCTTCTCCTTGGAAGCACTCTCTCCCTCCTTCACAAAGGTTTGCATGAGAGGTGGAGGTCGTTTGGTCTTGTCATTCTTCTTCTTGTTCTTGGACTCGGGCACGTACCCAACCCCTTCCTTGTCCACAACTCCCTTTTGGTTGATCAAGAGGTCGTTGAGGTTCTTCTTGCCTTGTATGCAAGTCGCAAGACCTCTCTCAAGTTGCACCTTTAGCTTAGAGTTCTCCTCAACAAGATGCACATGCTCACAACACGGGTTAGTAGCATTTGCATTATCAATTAACATCATACGAGGAAAGTGACTTTTTCCTTGGTTAGCTTTACTTGAAGTTGATCATGAGACTCTTTGAGACTAGCATGAGCACCCTTCAAGATTTTGTGAGCCTTGTCAAGTAGATCAAACTCCTCTTTGAGTCTAGCAATATCAACCTCAAGTTCGGCCTTCTCGGAGTTTAGCACATGAGAAACAATAAGAACATGATCATAATCTTTCTTTAACTTAGCATGATCAACATTGTGTGACTCCTCAAGAGCCAAACGAAGACCAAGCTCTTCCTCAAGAGCATTGGAAAGATCCGAGATCTCATCAGCATAGTCACGACTATGTCCTTCCATCTTAGTGATGGTATCTTCGTGAGCCTCGATCATGTCATTGGCTTCACCAAGTTGTTCCAAGAGAGCAACAAAGTGCTTCTTGGATTTACCCTTAAGTTTGCCCATAAAGGCCTCAAACTCATTCGCCTCCACATTAGCTCCCTCATGTTCATCAATGTTATTCGTCGAAGAAGGATGATTAATGATGGTAGTTTTGATGTTGGGGGTTACCTTTTTGGTGGCTTTAGCCATGAGGCACTTGGCGGTGATGCTCTCATTGGGTGAGTCGAAGAGAGACGTGAAGTCGTTGCAATGGCAACTGAGGCCATGGCCGCCGACTCACCATCTTCATCATCGTCATCATCCTCATTGTACTCTTCTTGTACCACCAATGCCTTGGGAGGAGTCTTCTTGGTGAAGTTGCTCTTGTTGGGGAACGACTTGGCCTTGTCCTTTCGGATGAGCTTGCCACCATTGTCTTCCCTCTTCTCGTACGGGCACTCCGCAACAAAATGAATCACATTGCCACAATTGTAGCAAGTCCTTACATGTTGCTTGCTCTTCATGCCACTTGAGTTGTTTTTGTTAAAGTTTGGCCTTGAGTTTTTCTTGCTCCAAAATTGCCTTAAAGCGAGTGCCATGTGTTCATGATATGCATACTTTGTATCTTTGGGGTAGCTCTCCTCTTCTTCCTCTTCTTATTCTTCAACGCAGAGCTTGGCCTTCAATGCAAGGTTGGGCTTCTTTGCCCTTTGAGAACGAAGCACCGCATTGTCGGCGGTCTTGTCCAAAATGTTCATGGCCACAAACTCATCCAACACTTCGCTTGAGGTCAAAGTGTGGAAGTCTGGCCTTTGACGAATGACGAAGGACATGGCCTTGTGGTAGGGCATCATTGCCTTGAGGAATTTGCGCTTGATCCAATTGTCATCCGTTTCCTTGCTCCCGTGATCTCGGAGTGAGACCGCGAGTTTGGTTACTCTCCGATAAAGCTCACGAGGTTCTTCATCTTCTTTCATTGCAAACTCATCGGCCTCATCTTGCACCACTTCATAGTTGGAGCGTTGAATGCTTGCGCTTCCCCGATAGAGAGAGACAACACAGAGCCATGCGTCTTTGGCCAAGGCGAAGGGCCAAAGATGAGGTAGATTTCGGGTGGAATTGCATCTTGAATGATGAAGAGAGCATTCTCATTGAATTGATTATCCACGGCTTCTCGAGGAGTGAAGTTGCTTGGATCATGTGGATAGAAACCTTCTTCAATGATTCACCAAAGATTAGTGTTCACATGATTTAAATGACGTTTAAAGTGGTAAACCCAAGAATCAAAGTCCTCATTTTTCACAATCTTAGGGGGAGGACCGACATGATTCAAATGAGTGGAAGGAACCGGTCCACCATAAACAAGTGGTGGTTCCACATGAGCAAAGATGTCGGTGCCATTATTACCACTAGAAGAAGGAGCCTTTTCACTACTAGCTTCCCCCTTATTGGAGGTAGCATCCATCACCTTATCGGTGGGATTACCCACTTTCAATGGTGCGGTGGATAGTTTAAGCCCTTCAAGGAATTTAGTAAACATGCTTTCAACCTCGGTCGTCATGGAGGTTTTCAATGTCTCCAAGTCCACATTGAACTCCTCACGAGAGACCGAGGTTCCCCCATCTCCCGTAGACGAGATCGGATTCACACCGGAGTGTTCCTCCACACCGTCTACGGTATCAACCATACTCTTCGGACGGTAAAGTCCTTAATAAAGAGATAAGGCTCTGATACCAATTGAAAGGATCGATATAGTTGACTAGAGGGGGGTGAATAGGAAACTAACAATTTTTAGCTTTTCTTTACCAAATTAAACTTTGCATCAAAGTAGGTTGTCTAGATATGCAACTAGGTGAGCAACCTATATGATGCAACACATACAAGCACACAAGCAAGCAAGGAAAGAAACACAAGTAATCTTGCAAAAGTAAGGGGAGGAGAAGACCAAAAGTGGAGCCGGTGAAGATGAGGATGTGTTACCCAAATTCCTTCCTTTGAAGGGAAGTACGTCTCCGTTGGAGCGGTGTGGAGGCACAATGCTCCCCAAGAAGCCACTAGGGCCACCGTATTCTCCTCACGCCCTCACACAATGCGAGATGCCGTGATTCCACTATTGGTGCCCTTGAAGGCGGCGACCGAACCTTTACAAACAAGGTTGGGGCTCTCTCCACAACTTAATTGGAGGCTCCCAACGAAACCACGAAGCTTCACCATAATGGAATATTTCTCCGAGGTGACCTCAACCGTCTAGGGTGCTCAAACACCCAAGAGTAACAAAATCCACACAAGAAAGTATGGGGGAAGGAAATATGCTTTGGTGGAAGTGTAGATCTAGGTCTCCTCCTTCAATCCCTAGCAAATCAACAAGTTTGAGTGGCTAGAGAAAGAGAGATCGGGCAAGAGAGCTTGAGTTGCATTAATGGTGGAGTGAGAGAGGTCAAAGGTGGGAGTGGTAGGTGGGAGAAGCACCCTTATATAGCAACCCTAAGATTTTAGCCGTTACTGCGTTTTTTGCACTGCAGCGGTACAACCGGTCCTTGTCCCGGTACAACCGGGACTCACGGTGTATCTGTAGAACCCTACCAGGCGGTACAACCGGGCCAGCAGGCGGTAGTACCTGTTAAGAAAATAACCGGACTAACCGCCTAGCCACTTCACAACTACCGCATCAAAACAGAAGCTTGACCGGTACTAGAGTGGTGCATGGCCGGAACAACCGCATGGCCTTGAGCTCTTGGGCAGCTAAGTTCAGAGCGGAAGAACCACTCGGACCATCGGTGGTACCGGTCATCGAGGAACGATCGGACCAACCGGGCCACTACCGCCCGAGAACCGCATCAAAACAGAAGCTCGAGCGGTACTTGAGCGGTGCATGGCCGGAACCACCGCCCTAGCTTTTGTAGAGCAAGGTGGTGGTACCACCGCCCGGAGGCAGCGGTACAACCACTCGATCAAAGCTGGTGAGCGTCAAGACCCAGCGGTACAACCGCTCCAAAGAGCGGTACAACCGCTGGGCAGAAACTGTGAGCAGAAGTATATAAGGGAAGAGATAAGGGAAACTCTCTCTCTCTCTCACCTGAGAAAGACAAAGGAGGGGAGATGAAGGTGTATGTGAATAGATTCCCCCAGTTGTAAGGGCATATTTATCCCTACGGTGTTTTGGTGATTGATGACAATGCATTTGCGGACTAATCGGGTGCTTTGAGTTCTTTCAGATATTCATCTTTTGGCATGAAACGATTATTTCCCCTCGGTGCTCTACTCAAGACGGTGTAGCTTCTTTCGTGACTTTGTTGGTGGACTAAGTTTCGTAGTAGTCACCGTACTATCAAGAGGGGATCTGCTTCGGTATGGTTTGGGTGGAATCAACACGTACACGTTCTTCTCTCAGCCACCGTTTCTTTCCGTCTCTCTGGAGCTCCTCTTTTCTCCTTTGTGCATCTTTTCCTGGACCCAGCGGTAGTACCGCGGGCCACAGCGGTAGTACCGCTGAGACTCACTAAGCGGCAGTACCGCTCCTCGGAGCGGTAGTACCGCTTTGTGGCCTCAGCTGAAGTACTGCTGCGACTCCGTGTTCCTACCGCCTCGACTCGAGTGCGCATTTTCTCGTGTCGGGTTTTACGGCACTAGCTGCAGTATAGCGGTAGTACGGCTGAAGCTCATCAAGCGGTAGTACCGCTCCTCCGAGCGGTAGTACCGCTGGATGGCCTCAGCCGCAGTACCGCTGTGGCTCTGTGCTCCTACCGCCTTGACTCGAGTGCGCATTTTCTCGTGTCGGGTTTTACGGTACTAGCTGCAGTAGTAGTGGCGGTAGTGCTGCTTGCGAGCGGTAGTACCGCCCTGCCTCCGCGGTAGTACCGCTCTGGGTCCCAGCCCCAGCCCCTTCTCTTCTAGCGCGGCAGTACCGCTGGGGTGGAGCGGTAGTACCGCTTATGAGCGGTAGTATCGCCCTGCCCGCGCGGTAGTACCGCTCTCTGCGGGCTGAGTGGGGGGTAACGGTTGGATTGTTCCCCCCACTATAAAAGGGTGTCTTCTTCCCCCCCTTTGACCTATCTCTTCCACCATTAAAGCTCCATTATTGCTCCAAGCTCCATTTTCGCCCGATCTCACTCCCTAGCCAACCAAACTTGTTGATTTGCTCGGGAGTGGTTGAGAAGGCCCCGATCTACACTTCCACCGAGAGAGTTTTGATTCCCCCACTCATCCTTAGCGGATCTTGTTACTCTTGGGTGTTTGAGCACCCTAGACGGTTGAGGTCACCTTGGAGCCATATTCCATTGTGGTGAAGCTTCGTGGTCTTGTTGGGAGCCTCCGATTAAGTTGTGGAGTTTGCCTCAACCTTGTTTGTAAAGGTTCGGTCGCCACCTTCTTGTTGGGGAATGTAGCAGAAATTCAAAATTTTCCTACGTGTCACCAAGATCTATCTATGGAGAGACCAGCAACGAGTAGAAAGAGAATGCATCTACATACCCTTGTAGATCGCTAAGCGGAAGCGTTCATGAGAACGGGGTTGAAGGAGTCGTACTCGTCGTGATCCAAATCACCGGAGATCCTAGTGCCGAACGGACGGCACCTCCGCGTTCAACACACGTACAGCCCGGTGACGTCTCCCACGCCTTGATCCAGCAAGGAGAGAGGGAGAGGTTGAGGAAGACTCCATCCAACAGCAGCACAACGGCGTGGTGGTGATGGAGGAGCGTGGCAATCCAGCAGGGCTTCGCCAAGCACCATGGGAGAGGAGGAGGAGGGAGAGGGGTAGGGCTGCACCAAGAGGGAGAGAACTCATGTGTTGGCAGCCCCAAAACCTCAAGTATATATAGGGGGGAAGGGGGCTGCGCCCCCTTTAGGGTTTTCCACCCCAAGGGGTGCGGCCAAGGGGGGAGGAGTGCCTCCCAAGTCAAGTGGAGGCCTCCCCCTTTAGGGTTTTCCCCTTCCCATGCGCATGGGCCTTGGGGGGGGGGGCTGGTGCCCCTGGCCATTAAGGCTAGGGCGCCCCCCTACAGCCCATGCTACTGTATTGGACGTGGTGGAACAATTTCCGGACCCCTCCGGAATCCTCCGGAACCTTCTGGAAGCTTCCCGGTACAATACCAAAAAAACCCGAACTTTTTCCGGAACCCGAACAACAACTTTCCATATATAAATCTTTACCTCCGGACCATTCCGGAACTCCTCGTGACGTCCGGGATCTCATCCGGGACTCTGAACAACATTCGGTAACCACATACAAACTTCCTTTATAACCCTAGCGTCATCGAACCTTAAGTGTGTAGACCCTACGGGTTCGGGAACCATGCAGACATGACCGAGACGTTCTCCGGTCAATAACCAACAGCGGGATCTGGATACCCATGTTGGCTCCCACATGTTCCACGATGATCTCATCGGATGAACCACGATGTCAAGGACTCAATCGATCCCGTATACAATTCCCTTTGCCTAGCGGTATTGTACTTGCCCGAGATTCGATCGTCGGTATACCGATACCTTGTTCAATCTCGTTACCGGCAAGTCTCTTTACTCGTTCCGTAACACATCATCCCGTGATCAACCCCTTGGTCACATTGTGCACATTATGATGATGTCCTACCGAGTGGGCCCAGAGATACCTTTCCGTTTACACGGAGTGACAAATCCCAGTCTCGATCCGCATAAAACAATAGATACTTTCGGAGATACCTGTAGTGCACCTTTATAGTCACACAGTTACGTTGTGACGTTTGATACACCCAAAGCACTCCTACGGTATCCAGGAGTTACACGCTCTCATGGTCAAAGGAAGAGATACTTGACATTGGCAAAGCTCTAGCAAACGAACTACACGATCTTTGTGCTATGCTTAGGATTGGGTCTTGTCCATCACATCATTCTCCTAGTGATGTGATCCCGTTATCAACGACATCCAATGTCCATAGCCAGGAAACCATGACTATCTGTTGATCACAACGAGCTAGTCAACTAGAGGCTCACTAGGGACATATTGTGGTCTATGTATTCACACGTGTATTACGATTTCCGGATAATACAGTTATAGCATGAATAAAAGACAATTATCATGAACAAGGAAATATAATAATACTTTTATTATTGCCTCTAGGGCATATTTCCAACAGTCTCCCACTTGCACTAGAGTCAATAATCTAGTTCACATCGCCATGTGATTAACACTCACAGGTCACATCGCCATGTAACCAACATCCAAAGAGTTTACTAGAGTCAATAATCTAGTTCACATCACTATGTGATTAACACTCAATGAGTTCTGGGTTTGATCATGTTGCTTGTGAGAGAGGTTTTAGTCAACGGGTCTGAACCTTTCAGATCCGTGTGTGCTTTACAAATCTTTATGTCATCTCCTAGATGCAGCTACCATGCTCTATTTGGAGCTATTCCAAATAACTGTTCTACTTGGAGCTATTCTAAATAGTTTCTCCATTATACGTATCCGGTTTGCTACTCAGAGTCACTCGGATAGGTGTTAAAGCTTGCATCGACGTAACCCTTTATGTCGAACTCTTTATCACCTCCATAATCGAGAAACAAATCCTTATTCCTCTAAGGATAACCTTGACCGCTATCTGGTGATCCACTCCTTGATCACCTTTGTACTCTCTTGCCAGACATGTGGCAAGGCACACATCAGGTGCGGTACTTAGCATAGCATACTGTAGAGCCTACATCTAAAGCATAGGGGACGACCTTCGTCCTTTCTCTCTTTTCTGCCGAGGTCGAGCTTTAAGTCTTAACTTCGTACCTTACAACTCAGGCAAGAACTCCTTCTTTAACTGATCCATCTTGAACACCTTCAAGATCATGTCAAGGTATGTGCTCATTTGAAAGTATTATTAAGCATTTTGATCTATCCTCATAGGTCTTGATGCTCAATGTTCAAGTAGCTTAATCCAGGTTTTCTATTGAAAAACACCTTTCAAATAACCCTATATGCTTTCTAGAAATTCTACATCATTTCTGATCAACAATATGTCAAGAACATATACTCATCAGAAATTCTATAGTGCTCCCACTCACTTCTTTGGAAATACAAGTTTCTCATAAACTTTGTACAAACCCAAAATCTTTGATCATCTCATCAAAGTGTACATTCCAACTCCGAGATGCTTACTCCAGTCCTTAGAAGGATTGCTGGAGCTAGCATACCTTTTAGCATCTTTAGGATCGACAAAACCTTTCTGATTGTATCGCATATAACCTTTCCATACGAAGACTGGTAAGGAAACTCGTTTTGTCATCCATCTGCCAGATTTCATAAATGCAGCTAATGCTAACACGAATCCGATGGACTTAAGCATCGCTACGGATGAGAAAATTTCATCGTAGTCAACTCCTTGAACTTGTGAAAAACTCTTCGCCACAAGTCGAGCTTCATAGATGGTGACATTACCATCCACGTCCATCTTCTTCTTAAAGATCCATTTATCTCAATGGCTTGCCGATCATTGGGCAAGTCCACCAAAGTCCATGCTTTGTTCTGATACATGGATCCTATCTCGGATTTCATGGCTTCTAACCATTTGTCGGAATTTGGGCCCACCATCGCTTCTCCATAGCTCGTAGGTTCATTGTTGTTTAGCAACATGACCTTCAAGACAGGATTACCGTACCACTCTGAAGTAGTACGCATCCTTGTCACCCTACGAGGTACGGTAGTGACTTGATCTGAAGTTTCATGATCACTATCATAAGCTTCTACTTCAATTGGTGTAGGTGCCATAGGAACAACTTCCTGTGCCCTGCTACACACTAGTTGAAGTGACGGTTCAATAACCTCATCAAGTCTCCACCATCCTCCCACTCAACTTTCTGAGACAAACCTTTCCTCGAGAAAGGACCCGATTCAAGAAACAATCCCTATTGCTTCCGGATCTGAATTAGGAGGTATACCCAACTGTTTTGGGTGTCCTATGAAGATGCATTTTATCCGCTTTGGGTTCGAGCTTATCAACCTGAAACTTTTTCATGCAGCCCCAAACTTTTAAGAAATGACAGCTTAGGTTTCTCTAAACCATAGTTCATACGGTGTCATCTCAACGGAATTACGTGGTGCCCTATTTAAAGTGAATGTGGTTGTCTCTAATGCCTAACCCATGAACAATAGTGGTAATTCGATAAGAGACATCATGGTACGCACCATATCCAATAGGGTGCAACTATGATGTTCGGACACACCATCACACTATGGTGTTCCAGGCGGTATTAATTGCGAAACAATTTCCACAATGTCTTAATTGTGTGCCAAAACTCGTAACTCAGATATTCATCTCTATGATCATATCATAGACATTTTATCCTCTTGTCACAATGATCTTCTACTTCACTCTAAAATTACTTGAACCATTCAATAATTCAGACTTGTGTTTCATCAAGTAAATATTCTCAACATCTACTCGAATCATCTGTGAAGTAAGAACATAATGATATTCACTGCATGCCTCAGCACTCATTGGACTGCACACATCAAAATGTGTTACTTCCAACAAGTTGCTATCTTGTTCCATCTTACTGAAAACGAGGCTTTTCAGTCATCTTGCCCATGTGGTATGATTTGCATATCTCAAGTGATTCAAAATCAAGTGAGTCCAAACGATCCATTTGTATGGAGTTTCTTCATGCGTATACACCAATAGACATGGTTCGCATGTCTCACACTTTTCAAAAACGAGTGAGTCCAAAGATCCATCAACATGGAGCTTCTTCATGCGTTTTATACCATTATGACTTACATGGCAGTGCCACAAGTAAGTGGTACTATCATTACTATCTTATATCTTTTGGCATGAAAATGTGTATCCCTACGATCGAGATTCAATAAACCATTCCTTTAGGTGCAAGAGCCCTTATTCAGGTTTAATACTAATCTTGATGGTAGAGGGAGCGTGCGATGTTTGATCACATCAAACTTGGAAACACTTCCAACACATATCATCAGCTCACCTTTAGCTAGTCTCCGTTTATTCCGTAGCTCTTTATTTCGAGTTACTAACACTTAGCAACCGAACCGGTATCTTAATACCCTGGTGCTACTAGGAGTACTAGTAAAGTACACATTAACATAATGTATATCCAATATACTTCTATCGACTTTGCCAGCCTTCTTATCTACCAAGTATCTAGGGTAATTCCGCTCTAGTGACTATTCCCCTTATCACAGAAGCACTTAGTCTCGGGTTTGGGTTCAACCTTGGGTTTCTTCACTAGAGCAGCAGCTGATTTGCCGTTTCATGAAGTGTCCCTTCTTGCCCTTGCCCTTCTTGAAACTAGTGGTTTCACCAACCATCAACAATTGATGCTCCTTCTTGATTTCTACTTTCGCGGTGTCAAACATCGTGAATACCTCAAGGATCATCATATCTATCCTTGATATGTTATAGTTCATCACGAAGCTCTAGCAGCTTGGTGGCAATGACTTTGGAGAAACATCACTATCTCATATGGAAGATCAACTCCCACCCGATTCAAGTGATTGTTGCACTCAGACAATCTGAGCACAAGCTCAACGATTGAGCTTTTCTCCCTTAGTTTGCAGGTTAAGAAAATCGTTGGAGGTCTTATACCTCTTGACGTGGGCACGAGCCTGAAATCCCAATTTCAGCCCTTGAAACATCTCATATGTTCCGCGATGTTTCGAAAACGTCTTTGGTGCCTCTACTCTAAACCGTTTAACTGAACTATCACATAGTTATCAAAACGTGTACGTCCGATGTTCACAACATCCACAAACGACGTTTGGGGTTCAGCATACCGAGCGGTGCATTAAGGACATAAGCTATCTACTGTACGCATAATTGCTACTGTCAACTTTCAACTATATTTTCTCTAGGAACATATCTAAAAAGTGGAACTAAAGCGCGAGCTTACGACATAATTTGCAAAGATCTTTTGACTATGTTCATGATAATTAAGTTCATCTTATGAACTCCCACTCAGATAGACATCCCTCTAGTCATCTAAGTGATTACATGATCCGAGTCAACTAGGCCGTGTCCGATCATCACGTGAGACGGACTAGTCATCATCGGTGAACATCTTCATGTTGATCGTATCTACTATACGACTCATGCTCGACCTTTCGGTCTCCGTGTTCCGAGGCCATGTCTGCACATGCTAGGCTCGTCAAGTTAACCCTAAGTGTTTTCGCTGTGTAAAACTGTCTTACACCCGTTGTATGTGAACGTAAGAATCCATCACACCCGATCATCACGTGGTGCTTAGAAGCGACGAACTGTAGCAACGGTGCACAGTTAGGGGAGATCACTTCTTGAAATTTTGTAAGGGATCATCTTATTTACTACCGTCGTCCTAAGTAAACAAGATGCATAATCATAATAAACATCACATGCAATTATATAGTTGTGACATGATATGGCCAATATCATATAGCTCCATTGATCTCCATCTTCGGGGCTCCATGATCATCTTGTCACCGGCTTGACACCATGATCTCCATCATCATGATCTCCATCATCGTGTCTTCATGAAGTTGTCACGCCAACGACTACTTCTACTTCTATGGCTAACGCGTTTAGCAATAAAGTAAAGTAAGTTACATGGCGTTCTTCAATGACACGCAGGTCATACAATAAATAAAGACAACTCCTATGGCTCCTGCCGGTTGTCATACTCATCGACATGCAAGTCGTGAATCCTATTACAAGAACATGATCAATCTCATACATCACATATCATTCATCACATTCTTCTTGGCCATATCACATCACAAAGCATACCCTGCAAAAACAAGTTAGACGTCCTCTAATTGTTGTTTGCATATTTTACGTGGCTGCTATGGGTTTCTAGCAAGAACGCTTCTTACCTACGCAAAACCACAAACGTGATATGCCAATTGCTATTTACCCTTCATAAGGATCCTTTTCATCGAATCCGTTCCGACTAAAGTGGGAGAGACTGGCACCCGCTAGCCACCTTATGCACCAAGTGCATGTCAATCGGTGGAACCTGTCTCACGTAAGAGTACGTGTAAGGTCGGTCCGGGCCGCTTCATCCCACAATACCGTCGAAACAAGATTGGACTAGTGACGGTAAGCATATTGAACAAAATCAACGCCCACAACTACTTTGTGTTCTACTCGTGCAAAGAATCTACGCAATAGACCTAGCTCATGATGCCACTGTTGGGGAACGTAGCAGAAATTCAAAATTTTCCTACGTGTCACCAAGATCTATCTATGGAGAGACCAGCAACGAGTAGAAAGAGAATGCATCTACATACCCTTGTAGATCGCTAAGCGGGAGCGTTCATGAGAACGGGGTTGAAGGAGTCGTACTCGTCGTGATCCAAATCACCGGAGATCCTAGTGCCGAACGGACGGCACCTCCGCGTTCAACACACGTACAGCCCGGTGACGTCTCCCACGCCTTGATCCAGCAAGGAGAGAGGGAGAGGTTGAGGAAGACTCCATCCAACAGCAGCACAACGGCGTGGTGGTGATGGAGGAGCGTGGCAATCCAGCAGGGCTTCGCCAAGCACCATGGGAGAGGAGGAGGAGGGAGAGGGGTAGGGCTGCACCAAGAGGGAGAGAACTCATGTGTTGGCAGCCCCAAAACCTCAAGTATATATAGGGGGGAAGGGGGCTGCGCCCCCTTTAGGGTTTTCCACCCCAAGGGGTGCGGCCAAGGGGGGAGGAGTGCCTCCCAAGTCAAGTGGAGGCCTCCCCCTTTAGGGTTTTCCCCTTCCCATGCGCATGGGCCTTGGGGGGGGGGG
>NC_041390.1:508394217-508395015 GCF_002162155.2 Triticum dicoccoides
TGTAGTGCACCTTTATAGTCACCCAGTTACGTTGTGACGTTTGATACACCCAAAGAACTCCTACGGTATCCAGGAGTTACACGCTCTCATGGTCAAAGGAAGAGATACTTGACATTGGCAAAGCTCTAGCAAACGAACTACACGATCTTTGTGCTATGCTTAGGATTGGGTCTTGTCCATCACATCATTCTCCTAATGATGTGATCCCGTTATCAACGACATCCAATGTCCATAGCCAGGAAACCATGACTATCTGTTGATCACAATGAGCTAGTCAACTAGAGGCTCACTAGGGACATATTGTGGTCTATGTATTCACACGTGTATTACGATTTCCGGATAATACAGTTATAGCATGAATAAAAGACAATTATCATGAACAAGGAAATATAATAATACTTTTATTATTGCCTCTAGGGCATATTTCCAACACTTCTAGGGCACCAATAGTGGAATCACGGCATCTCGCATTGTGTGAGGGCGTGAGGAGAATACGGTGGCCCTAGTGGCTTCTTGGGGAGCATTGTGCCTCCACATCGCTCCAACGGAGACGTACTTCCCTTCAAAAGGAAGGAACTTCGTTAACACATCCTCGTCTTCACCGGATCCACTCTTGGTTATCTCTTACCTTTACTTGTGCTAGCTCTTTAGTGTTTGTTCCCTTGCTTGCTTGTGTGCTTGTTGTTGTTGCATCATATAGGTTGTTCACCTAGTTGCACATCTAGACAACCTACTTTGATGCAAAGTTTAATTTGGTAAAGAAAAGCTAAAAATTGGTAGTTGCCTATTCACCCCCCC
>NC_041390.1:508395215-508405266 GCF_002162155.2 Triticum dicoccoides
AGTCAACCATATCGATCCTTTCAATTGGTATTAGAGCCTCGTATCTTTATTAAGGACTTTACCGTCCAAAGAGTATGGTTGATACCGTAGACGGAGCGGAGGAACACTCCGGTGTGAATCCTATCTCGTCTACGGGCGATGGGGGAACTTCGGTCTCTCGTGAGGAGTTCAATGTAGCCTTGGAGACATTGAAAACCTCCATGACGACCGAAGTTGAAAGCATGTTTACTAAATTTCTTGAGGGGCTTAAACTCTCCACCGCACCGTTGAAAGTGGGAGATCCCGCCAACAAGGTGTCGGATGCTATCCCCGACAAGGGGGGAGCTAGTAGTGAAAAGGCTCCTTCTTCTAGTGGCAAGAATGGCACCGGCATCTTTGCCCATGTGGAACCACCACTTGTTTATGGTGGACCAGTTCCTTCTACTCATTTGAATCATGCCGGTCCTCCTCCTAAGATTGTGAAAAATGAGGATTTTGATTCTTGGGTTTACCGCTTTAAACGTCATTTAAATCATGTGAACACTAACCTTTGGAGAAGCATTGAAGAAGGTTTCTACCCACATGATACAAGCAACTTCACTCCTCGAGAAGCCGCGGACAATCAATTCAATGAGAATGCTCTCTTCATCATTCAAGATGCAATTCCACCCGAAGACCTACCTCATCTTCGTCCCTTCTCCTTGGCCAAAGACGCATGGCATTGTGTCGTGTCTCTCTACTAGGGAAGCGCAAGCATTCAACGCTCCAACTATGAAGTGGTACAAGATGAGGCCGATGAGTTTGCAATGAAGGAAGATGAAGAACCTCGTGAGCTTTATCGGAGAGTCACCAAAATCGCGGTCTCACTACGAGATCACGGGAGCAAGGACACGGATGACAATTGGATCAAGCGCAAATTCCTCAAGGCAATGATGCCCTACCACAAGGCCATGTCCTCCGTCATCCGCCAAAGACCGGACTTCCACACTTTGACCTCAAGCGAGGTGTTGGATGAGTTTGTGGCCATGAATACTTTGGACAAGACCGCCGACAATGCGGTGCTCCGTTCTCAACGGGCAAAGAAGCCTAACCTTACTTTGAAGGCCAAGCTCACCGTGGAAGAAGAAGAAGAGGAAGAGGAGGAGAGCAACCCCGAAGATACAAAGTATGCATATCATGAACACATGGCACTTGCTTCAAGGCAATTTTGGAGCAAGAAAAACTCGAGGCCCAACTTTAGCAAAAACAACTCGAGTGGCACAAGGGGCAAGCAACGTGTAAGGACTTGCTACAATTGCGGTAACGTGAGTCACTTTGTTGCGGAATGCCCGTATGAGAAGAGGGAAGACAATGGTGGCAAACTCATCCGAAAGGACAAGGCCAAGTCGTTCCCCAACAAGAACAACTTCACCAAGAAGACTCCTCACAAGGCCTTGGTTGTGCAAGAAGAGTACAATGAGGATGAGGACGATGATGAAGATGATGAGTCGGTTGCCATGGCCTCCGTCGCCATTGCAACAACGTCACGAGTGTCTCTCTTCGACTCACCCAACGAGAGCATCAACGCCAAGTGCCTCATGGCTAAAGCCACCAACAAGGTAACCTCCAACATCAAAACTACCATCATTAATCATCCTTCCCCATCGGATAGCATTAATGAAGTTGAGGGAGCTAATGTGGAGGCTAACGAGTTTGAGGCCTTTATGGGCAAACTCAAGGGAAAATCCAAGAAGCACTTTGTTGCTCTCTTGGAACAATTTGGTGAGGCCAATGA
Source organism: Triticum dicoccoides (assembly GCF_002162155.2). Lineage (NCBI taxonomy): Eukaryota > Viridiplantae > Streptophyta > Magnoliopsida > Poales > Poaceae > Triticum > Triticum dicoccoides. The sequence continues at coordinate 508,396,969 of NC_041390.1, forward strand.
CATGATCGAGGCTCACGAAGACACCATCTCAAAGATGGAAGGGCATAGTCGTGACTATGCCGATGAGATTTCGGATCTTTCCAATGCTCTTGAGGAAGAGCGTGGTCTTCGTTTGGCTCTTGAGGAGTCATACAATGTTGATCATGCTAAGTTAGAGAAAGATTATGATCATGCCCTCGTTGTTTCTCGTGTGCTAAATTCCGAGAAGGCCAAACTCGGAGTTGATCTTGCTAGAATCAAAGAGGAGTTTGATATACTTGACAAGGCCCACAAGGCCTTGAAGGGCATTCACGCTAGTCTCAAGGAGTCTCATGATCAACTCCAAGTGAAGCTAACTAAGGAGAAAGCAACTTTTCCTCATATGGTTTGAATTGATAATGCAAATGCTACTAACCCGTGTTGTGAGCATATACATCTTGTTGAGGAAAATGCTAAGTTGAAGGAGCAACTTGAGAGAGGCCTTGCGACTTGCATACAAGGCAAGAAGAACCTCAATGATCTCTTGATCAACCAAAAGGGAGGTGTGGCGAAGGAAGGGGTTGGGTACGTCCCCGACTCCAAAAACAAGAAGAAGAATGACAGTACCAAACGACCTCCTCCCCTCATGCAAACCTTTGTGAGGGCGGGAGAGAGTGTCCCCGAGGAGAAGAAGAAGAACAAAGTCAAAAAGGGCAATGTCACCTCACCCAACAAAGCCGGCGATTTTAATCCTTCTTATGTGTTGTGCCGTGCTAGTGATGGGCATGTTTATGCCAAATTTGTTGGTTCTCCTCATGAGTACATTGAATGGTCTATTTGGGTTCCTAAGACCCTTGTTACTAACATCAAAGGACCCATTACAAAATGGGTACCTAAAACCAAGCATTGATCTCTTGTAGGTGTTTGCTTCCGGTGGTGGATCATGGTTGCTCGATAGCGGAGCTACAAATCATATGACCGGAAGCAAGGACTTGGTGGTGGACGTGCACAAGGTTCCATCTATGCCCACCAATGTCGAGTGGGGTGACGCCTCATCTTCCAAGGTATTGGGACTTGGCAAGGTGGTCATCTCTCATGATCTCACGATCGAGAAGGTCATGCTTGTTGAGTCCCTTGCATACAATTTACTTTCCGTTCGTCAACTTGCAATCATGGGCTTTGCCACTTTCTTTGATATCGATACCGTGGCCCTCTTGTGGAGCAAGACTCTTAAAGTAGCCTTTGTTGGGCATGTCGAGAACGATCTATATGTGGTTAACTTCTCGGAGCGACCCACTAAGACCGCGACATGCCTAATGGCTAAAGTTGATGTGGGGTGGCTTTGGCATCGCCGTTTAGCCCATGTCAATATGAGATCTTTGCAAAGTCTCCTAAAGGGGGACCATGTCCGTGGACTAACGAATGTTAGTTTTTCTAAAGATCGTGCTTGCAGTGCCTGTATCGAAGGAAAGCTACATGAGAAGGCTCACCCTCCCACGACCATTATTTACTCAAAGAGGCCTTTGGAGCTCCTTCACATGGATCTCTTTGGGCCTCCATCCTTTGATAGTCTTGGAGGCAGAAAGTATTGCTTGGTGATTGTGGATGACTACTCAAGGTACACGTGGGTGTTTTTCTTCAAGAGGAAGAGTGAGACCCAACAAACCGTCATTGACTTTGCCAATGAAGCACAACGTCAACACAATGCAAAGATCTTGACAATAAGAAGTGACAACAGCACCGAGTTCAAGAACTACACCTTGGATGAATTTCTTAGTGATGAGGGAATCAAGCATCAATATTCCGCACCATACACCCCTCAACAAAACGGTGTTGCGGAGAGGAAGAACCGAACGTTGATGGATGCGGCAAGGACCATGATGGCGGAGTTCAAGTCTCCGTACAACTTTTGGGCCGAAGCCATCAACACCGCGTGTCATGCATCAAATCGGCTCTACCTCCGCAAAGGCTTGAACAAGACTCCTTATGAGATACTCACCGGTAACAAGCCCAACCTCAAGTACTTCCGGGTATTCGGGTGTAAGTGTTTCATTCTCAAGAAAGGTGTTCGGTTGTCTAAATTTGAGGCTAGAGCTTATGAGGGCATATTTGTTGGTTATGCTACAAACTCTCATGCTTACCGTGTCCTCAATAAATCCACGGGACTTATTGAGGAGACGTGTAACGTGGAGTTTGATGAGAATAATGGCTCCCAAGTGGAGCAAAGTGGCACTTGTGATGTAGGTGATGAAATTCCTCCTCAAGCCATAAGAAGAATGGGTGTTGGTTTCATCCTACCCATTGAGGAACCCCTTGTGGCCGAAGGAGAAGGACAATGCTCCACTCAAGTGGAGCCATCACCAACCCAAGGTCCACACGCTTCCGAAGAACAAAGTGAAGGCCCTCAACCTCATGAACAAGACCTAGGGCAAGATCATACTCAAGACGGTGTTGACACACCAAGTGATGCTCAAGGTCAAGTTCTCTCCCCCGAGCAAGTTCAAGACCAAGAACAAGTTCATGACGATTCTCAAGATGATCAAGTAACCGCTCCTCAACTCACCACCGAGGAGGAATTAGAGCGTCGTGCCACCAAAGTTGCTTCCAAGCTCTCCACCAAGGATCATCTCATGAAGAATGTGCTTGGAAGCTTAAGAAAGGGGGTAAGCACTCATAGACAATTAGCAAATTATTGTGAGCATCACGCGTTTGTCTCTTGTGTGGAACCTCACAAGGTCTATGAGGCGCTCGAAGATCCGGATTGGCTCAATGCCATGCATGAAGAACTCAACAACTTCGAGCGCAACAAAGTGTGGAGATTGGTGCCAAGGCCAACGGGGACCCACAATGTCATTGGAACCAAGTGGATATTCAAGAACAAGCAAGATGTCCATGGGATTATCATTCGCAACAAGGCTCGTTTGGTAGCACAAGGCTACTCCCAAGTCGAGGGTATCGACTACGGTGAAATTTTTGCTCCCGTTGCTCGTCTTGAATCCATTCGCATGTTGATTGCATATGCTTCTCATCATAACTTTAAGTTACATCAAATGGATGTGAAGATTGTTTTTCTTAATGGTCCCATTAATGAATTGGTGTACGTCAAGCAACCCCCCGGGTTCGAGGATCCCTACTTTCCCGATCATGTGTATCAACTCGATAAGGCACTCTATGGCCTTAAACAAGCCCCACGTGCGTGGTATGACCACCTTACTGAGTTGTTACAAGACCGTGGGTTTGAAGTTGGGATTATCGACCCCACTCTTTTTACTAAGAAGGTCAAAGGGGAGTTGTTTGTGTGCCAATTATATGTTGATGATATTATATTTGGTTCTCCTAACAAAGCTTTCAATGAGGAATTTGCCGCTCTCATGACCTCAAAGTTCGAGATGTCCTCCATGGGGGAGTTGAAGTTCTTTCTAGGGTTCGAAGTGAAGCAAAGAAGAGAAGGAACCTTCATCAATCAATCCAAATACACTCAAGACATGCTCAAGAGATTCAAGCTAAGTGACGTCAAGCCGGCTTCCACCCCAATGCCCACCAAGTGCCAACTTGATCTAGATCCCAATGGTAAAGTGGTGGATCAAAAGGTATATCGTTCCATGATTGGATCCTTGCTTTACCTTTGTGCATCTAGACCGGACATCATGTTGAGTGTGGGAATTTGTGCACGGTTTCAAGCCGCACCTAAGGAAAGTCACTATGTGTCCGTCAAACGAATCTTTCGATATTTGGCTCATACCCCAAACTTTGGCTTATGGTACCCAAGAGGATCAAACTTCAAGCTTGTAGGGTACTCGGATTCCAATTGGGCGGGAGACAAAGTGGATAGGAAGTCCACTTCCGGAGGATGCCAATTCCTTGGTTGCTCGTTGGTAAGTTGGTCTTCCAAAAAGCAAAGTTGTGTATCTCTCTCGTCCACCGAAGCGGAGTATGTTGCAGCCGGTAGTTGTTGTGCACAACTCTTATGGATGAGGCAAACTTTAAAGGATTACGGTGTCACTTGTGACAAAGTGCCTCTTTGGTGTGACAATGAAAGTGCCATCAAGATTTCTCTCAACCCGGTGCAACACTTCAAGACGAAGCATATTGAGATTCGGTATCACTTCATCCGGGATCACATTAGGCGAGGAGAGATCGAGCTCAACTATGTCAACAATCATGACAACCTTGCAGATATTTTCACGAAGCCCTTGGATGAAGCAAGATTTCGCGAGTTAAGGCATGAGCTAAATATCATTGATTCGAGCAATGTTGCTTGAACCCGTGCACACCCTACCACGCTCAATTTGTTGTCTAGTTTAGGTGTAGGCATGGACATAGGGGGAGTGTTGTTCTCTCAATGAACTCTCCCTCCCCCCATTATGCATAAATTGATCAAGTCTTTCACTTTAGCCATTGTTGATGGCACGTGTGCTTCAAAGACGAGTTTTGGTCATGGGCCCAAGGTTAAAATCTTCGCGGCACCATACCTCTTGACTCAAACATAGGTGGCTTCGGCCACCGCCCTATCTTGAAGAGAGGTTTCTTGGCCTCTTGCTGGTGTGTTCTTTTGCTTTTCGTTGCGGGTTTTCTTTTTTTTTGAGCTAAGCCATGTAGTCTAGTTTCCGCGGTGTGCTGAGCGGTACTGCCGCTGCTGGCAAGCGGTACTACCATTGATAAGCGGTACTACTGCTGGTGATGGATGGTACTACCGTGGTAAGTGGTACTACCGCCACACAAGTGATGTACTACCGCTTATGAGCTGTACTACCGCTTATGAGCGGTACTACCGCTACCCAGCGCAGTACTACCGCTGCGGGGCGGGCCAGGTTTTTTATCGGGGCAGGGGGAGGTTTTCTTCCCCATACCCATTCGCTCGCCCCCTCATGCCTCTCCCTCTCTCCAGCACCGCTCTGCCGCGGAAGGGCTCCGGTGGATCTCCTCCTCCGGGGCGTTCCTCTCCATTTCCTTCGGTGGAGTCAATCCCCACCTCGTCCTCTTGCCATGGATGCCGGTATTGCCCCCGTTCCTTCTCTCTTTTGGTCTTCCTTTTAGATCTTGTGCTTAGGGGCAATGGTGGTTGCATCTCTAGATTTTTGGCTAAATCTAGGCGTGAGTTGGTTGGAGAAGGCAACTAGATCATCTAGATTGATGTTTGGTAGGAATATTTTTGAATTTGGTAGGCCGGTAGTGCCGGATCTGTCCATGGTAGTAGGAAACCACTGTTTCACCGCCTCGCGCTTTGAAACTGCTGAGTATCCGCCTCAAGCCGTACTACCGCTCCTTTGGAGCGGTACTACTGCTTGGCCTAGAGCGGTACTACCGCTCCCTTTGGGGCGGTACTACCGCTTGGGGCGGTACTACCGCGGACAGGTCACGGTACTACCGCCGCATGCCAATTTCCATCATTCTCCTACCTTCCCTTGATCCTTTTGTTGTGTTTGTTGGCTTATGCTCGTTTCTTCTAGTTGTTTTGCCTCCTTTTGTGTTTGGCTCCAGGTGATGACATTTCCGAGCAACAAGGTCGCCGTATCAACCCCGGGCGTGCCACCTCCAAGCGCTACCGGACCTCAGAGCCTGCCGGTGGTTCCTCGAGCACCCAACCGCCTCCAGCAAGTGCTTCTGCAAGTGTTCCTCCACCTCCTCAGCAATCGAAGCGAGCCGCCAACAAGCCAAAAGGGAAGGCTATGACCGAGATGAACAGCAAGGAGTTTTGGGAGAAGCGTCGCCGCAACCCCTATACGGTGGACCAAGAACCCACTTTGGTCAACCGTCCGTTCTGGAACCATTTTCAGTTTTCCATCTACTTTGATGTGATCAAGGCCAAGAAGAATCTCTATGTTGATGTTCGCTCCATTGACACCGATGCTATGGAGAAGGATCCAGAGTACTTTGGAGAAGCCTTTCAGATGTGCACTCAGCTGAACATTCTCAGGATCATGCAGTTCAACAAGGACTTTGATGCGGATTTATTGGCTCAATTCTATGCCACCGTCCATCTTGGAACAGATAGCGACAGGACTCTGACTTGGATGACCAATGGCAAGCGGCTTTCTGTCATGTGGCGGGCATTCATGGAGTTACTTGATGTGGTGGATAACGGGCTTGAGACTCCTGTCGGTTTCCGTCCTCACCGCCATGTTACTTCCACCCACAAGCAAGCCCTTTGGCCCTACTGCACTATGAAGGTTCACCCTGTCACTGAGAAGAAGACCTACGAGCTGTGTCCGTATCTGGACATTCTTCATCGCATATTCCGTGAGACTCTCTTCCCTCGCATTGGGAATCTGGATCAGGTTCACTCCTACCTCGTGGACATGCTCCTTTTCTGTCATCATGAGAAGGAAGCAAACACTGGAGAGAGCCTGGATATCTCTCATGTCATGTGGTGTGAACTTGTATCTGTCGTGTCTGAGCGCAAGTGTCCTATCTATGGTCCCTTCATCATGAGGCTCATTGAGAGGGCCTGGGCACAGACTTATCCCAGAGTGCTGCTGGAAACTGGAGAGTTGGTGTCACATGAGATCAAGCGTCTGAGGAAGGACAACTGGTCAGCGCCTCACAAAGGGGGTCCTTCTGCTACTGCTGCCACAGGGGGCCCGTCTGCTACTGCTACTGCCATGGGAACTGAGGGTGAGGCTGCTCCTGATGCCCACGATGAGGACGTTAGCCACTCCAGTGCAGAACCATCTTGGGCCCAGAAGCTCAAGCGCAAGATGAAGAAGCTCTTCTGCATGGAGTCCCATGGTCAGTACATGACTCATGTGGCGGAGAAGAATGCCAGGACGCGCCACAAGGAGATCATGCGTCAGTTGGGAGCCACAGTTGTCAGTGGGTCTGAGGGACAGATCACTGAAGAGGAGGACTGGATTCATCAAAACTGTCACTGGACCGACTCCGATGCCGAGCACTTTTCAACCCACGATGAAGATGCAGAGATGTGATGTTCAGGACCTTCCTCGCCCATCACCTGGAGTCGTAGTGTCCCTCTCTTCCCTTTTTGGTGTCTCGATGCCAAAAGGGGAGAGAGTTTAGGGATTTGTGTTTGCGAGTGTGTCTTTGTGTCGTTCGTTTGCTTTCTCGCTGTTGGTTTTGTTTGGTTTTGTGCTTGTGAGACCTAAGTTCCAGACATATGGTGTAAGACATATGCTACCTTTGTTATCTTATATATGTGTTATGCACCTCAGTATCTTATAGCTTGCATGCTTATCCTATCATAGATGTGTTCTCATATATCTTGCTTAGGTTGTTGGTCTCTAAAATATAGGGGGAGCCGTGATCCTAGTATGTGTGCCGTGCAGTCCAAAGCACTTATCTAGTGTGCACAACATCTAGGGGGAGCCTGTCTATATTTTAAGAGACGTGGGTTCTCTTGTATTCTATGTCTTTACTCTTTTCTATGCAAATCCCGTATTGTCATCAATCCACCAAAAAGGGGGAGATTGTAAGGGCATATTTATCCCTACGGTGTTTTGATGATTAATGACAATGCATTTGCAAACTAATCGGGTGCTTTGAGTTCTTTCAGATATTCATCTTTTGGCATGAAACGATTATTTCCCCTCGGCGCTCTACTCAAGACGGTGTAGCTTCTTTCGTGACTTTGTTGGTGGACTAAGTTTCGTAGTAGTCACCGTACTATCAAGAGGGGATCTGCTTCGGTATGGTTTGGGTGGAATCAACACGTACACGTTCTTCTCTCAACCGCCGTTTCTTTCCGTCTCTCTGGAGCTCCTCTTTTCTCCTCTGTGCGTCTTTTCCTGGACCCAGCGGTAGTACCGCGGGCCACAGCGGTAGTACCGCTGAGACTCACTAAGCGGCAGTACCGCTCCTCGGAGCGGTAGTACCGCTTTGTGGCCTCACCTGCAGTACTGCCTGGCCCGCGGTACTACCGCTTTGTGGCCTCAGCTGCAGTACCGCTGTGACTCCGTGTTCCTACCGCCTCGACTCGAGTGCGCATTTTCTCGTGTCGGGTTTTACGGCACTAGCTGCAGTATAGCGGTAGTACGGCTGAAGCTCATCAAGCGGTAGTACCGCTCCTCCGAGCGGTAGTACCGCTGGATGGCCTCAGCCGCAGTACCGCTGTGGCTCCGTGCTCCTACCGCCTCGACTCGAGTGCGCATTTTCTCGTGTCGGGTTTTACGGTACTAGCTACAGTAGTAGTGGCGGTAGTGCTGCTTGCGAGCGGTAGTACCGCCCTGCCTCCGCGGTAGTACCGCTCTGGGTCCCAGCCCCGGCCCCTTCTCTTCTAGCGCGGCAGTACCGCTGGGGTGGAGCGGTAGTACCGCCCTGCCCGCGCGGTAGTACCGCTCTCTGCGGGGCTGAGTGGGGGGTAACGGTTGGATTGTTCCCCCCACT
>NC_041390.1:508405632-508476010 GCF_002162155.2 Triticum dicoccoides
CCCCCCCTTTGACCTATCTCTTCCACCATTAAAGCTCCATTATTGCTCCAAGCTCCATTTTCGCCCGATCTCACTCCCTAGCCAACCAAACTTCTTGATTTGCTCGGGAGTGGTTGAGAAGGCCCCGATCTACACTTCCACCGAGAGAGTTTTGATTCCCCCACTCATCCTTAGCGGTTCTTATTACTCTTGGGTGTTTGAGCACCCTAGACGGTTGAGGTCACCTCGGAGCCATATTCCATTGTGGTGAAGCTTCGTGGTCTTGTTGGGAGCCTCCGATTAAGTTGTGGAGTTTGCCTCAACCTTGTTTGTAAAGGTTCGGTCACCGCCTTCAAGGGCACCAATAGTGGAATCATGGCATCTCGCATTGTGTGAGGGCGTGAGGAGAATACGGTGGCCCTAGTGGCTTCTTGGGGAGCATTGTGCCTCCACACCGCTCCAACGTAGACGTACTTCCCTTCAAAAGGAAGGAACTTCGGTAACACATCCTCGTCTTCACCGGATCCACTCTTGGTTATCTCTTACCTTTACTTGTGCTAGCTCTTTAGTGTTTGTTCCCTTGCTTGCTTGTGTGCTTGTTGTTGTTGCATCATATAGGTTGTTCACCTAGTTGCACATCTAGACAACCTACTTTGATGCAAAGTTTAATTTGGTAAAGAAAAGCTAAAAATTGGTAGTTGCCTATTCACCCCCCCCCCCCTCTAGTCAACCATATCGATCCTTTCACCAGTTCTTTCTAATGAGGATTCCCTCTTGATAGTACGGGTTCCCTACGACCAAAGAGATAAAAAGCATAGGGGACTCCGTCTTCGATCTTTTCCTATGAGAGAGAATAGCTTTTCGATGTAGGCCTAAGCGTCAAGAACCTGAAACATTTAGCACAAGATTAGACCAACAACGGGTTGTCATCATCATCCAAAACATAAAGTAGGGAAATGCCCTTTCAGAGCCGCTGAATCCGGTGTTAACCGCCATGTCATGCGTTCCTTCATTGTTATTTGACGCTTATGCTTGTCGCGTCTGGCTTGCCATTGCCGTCCCTGGTTTCAGAGGTACCAGGGTCGCTGATGCTATTGCTTCTGCGAGCAAGCCAGCTATCTTCTCCTGCGCAAAAATGGGTCATAAGTGCGGTGAGGGCTGCCATGGACTTCGGCTTTTCTTGGCCGAGGTATCGGGCGAGCCACTCATCTCGGATGTTATGTTTAAAGGCCTGCATCCGGACAATCCACAATCTGGTTCTTTTTATTAGGAACCTTGTCCAAAGCTTTCGGTCCGATTCCCCGGGTTGCTGGATTATGTGGCTAAGGTCATCGGCATCTGGGGGCTGAACATAGGTACCTTGGAAGTTGTCTCTGAGTGCATCCTCCAGGTCCTCCCAACTACCAATAGAATTTTCTGGTAGACTGTTCAGCCAGTGCGTGTTGGTCCCTTAAGTTTGAGGGGAAGGTATTTGATGGCGTGTAGATCGTCACCGCGAGCCATGTGAATGTGGAGAAGAAAGTCTCCAATCCATACTGCGGGATCTGTTGTGTCGTTGTATGATTCGATGTTCATGGGTTTGAACCCTTTCGGGAACTAGTGCTTCATTACCTCATTGGTGAAGCATAGGGGGTGTGCGGCGCCCCTATATCAGGCCGTGTCACGGCGCAATTGGGATGAAGTCCGTATGCGGTTTTCGATTGGGGCGTGGTTATACTTGTTGCGCCGGGATTGGTAACCGTCCTCTCGTGTCGGGGCGTGCCCCCGCGATCCATAGATTGATCTGGTTTGACCTGCTCTATTTTCCAGGTCTTGTTGCAGGTCATATGTATACCCCCGAGCTGTTGTTTCTTTGCTTTTATGGCGAGGTGGAGCGGGCTGGTGTTCGGCCTGAGTTGCCGTTCTGCCCTGGCCACGTGGTGGTCGGTTGGGTCCGTCATCCGCGTTATGTGAGGGCGGTATGGGCTCCAGCGCCTCGTCATCGAATTGGGGTAGCAGTTTACGCTTCGGGTAGCTCTTTATTGGGCGTTCGAGGCCATACTCTTCGGCTGCCAAGACATTACTCCATCTGTCGTTGAGCAGATCTTAGTCAGCTTGTAGCTGTTGTTGTTTCTTTTTTAGGCTTCTATCCATGGCTATTAGCCGGCGCTTGAAGCGCTCTTGTTCGAGGGGTTCCTCTGGCATGATAAAATCTTCATCGCCGAGGCTTACATCATCTTCGAAGAGTGGCAGATAGTTGTTGTCCTCCGAGTCGTTGTTCCCTGTTTGTTCATCGGGGTCGACTTGCCCGTCCTCCTGATCATCCTGTTCGTATGTTGGTTCGATGGGGTCTTCTTGGTCTTCGGCGTTCTCCGGAGTATCATTGTCTTTGGTGCCGGTATTGCTGTCCTTACCGTGGTGCGATTTAGAGCGGCGCCGCTGATGTCGATGTTTCGGCGGTATCTCAGGAGGTTCATCCTCGACTGGGTTTTTCTCGTCATCGTCGTCGCCGTTTTTAGATGTATCCACCATGCATACGTCATACAAGGAGGTGGCCGTACAACAGCCGGTGACCGGCGGGTTTTGGGCCTGCTCCTCTCCGGCATCATCGTCCATACCGTCGATGTCTTCAGAGGTGTAATCAATGAAGTGGGTGGTGGGTGGGAAGTAAAACTCCCTATTTCCAGTCCCTAGCCCGTGTTCGGCGTGATTCAGAAGCGGTTCCTCTATGATGATGAGGGATCGCATTAAGTCCATAGCCTCGTTTAAGAGCGGGGTTTGGACGGGGTCGGAAGTTTCTAGGCTGAGCTCGCATGACGCAGGCCTCCAGGGTTCGGAAGTAGTATCCGGAGAAGAGTTCGGCCTTGCAATGATTGTCGAAGACACTATTCTCTCGGTGTTGAGCTCTAAGGACGCAGAAAGTCCGGCAGGCTCTAGACTCCCGTCTTCGGACCTGATTACGCGCTCTAGATCTAAGGCCGAAGCGGTGGTTGAGGTCGTGAACCCTTGGAAGATCAAGGTTCCTCGGATATCAACGACATAGTTCAGATTCCCAAAACTGATCTGGTGACCAGGGGCATAGCTGTCGATCCACTCCAGATGGCCAACCGAGTTGGCCCGTAGTGCGAAGCCGCCGAACACAAAGATCTGGCCGGGGAGAAAAATCTCCTTTGCGGCAGCATTGTTGAGATGACTGATGGAGCCATCGAGCCTTTTGACGACGGCACAGTGGAACTCTCGATGAAAGCACCAATGTCGGTATCAAAACCGGCAAATCTCGGGTAGGGGGCCCCGAACCATGCGTCTAAGGATCAAAGCTAACAGGAGATAGGGGACACAATGTTTACCCACGTTCGTGCCCTCTTAATGGAGGTAATACCCTACGTCTTGCTTGATTAACTTAGATGAGTATAGGGGTCACAAGAGTTGATATACCACGAGATCGTAATGGCTAAACCCTAGATGTCTAGCCTATATGATTATGATTGCCTCTATGGACTAAACCCTTTGGTTTATATAGACACTGGAGAGGGCTAGGGTTGTACAGAGTTGGTTTATAGAGAAAGGAATATTCATATCCACATGCCAAGTTTGCCTTCCACGCAAAGGAGAGCCCCATCCGGACACGGGGGAAAGTCTTCTGTCTTGTATCTCCATGGCCCATTAGTCCGGCCCCTATCACATAGCCCGGACGCCCGAGGACTCCATAATCCTGGACTCCCTCACCCGTTCCGGCACCCTGCCGGAGAGGGAAATCATCTCCGGTGGCCATCTTCATCATCCCGGCGGCCACCATGATGATGAGGGAGTAGTCCACCCTTAGGGCTGAGGGTTTGTACCAGTAGCTGTGTTTAATCTCTCTCTCTCTCTCTCTCTCTCTCTCTCTCTCTCGTGTTCTTGATATGTCACGATCTTGATGTATCGCGGGCTTTGTTAATATAATAGGATCATATGGTGTTTTCCCCTCTCTATCTTGTTGTGATGAATTGAGTTTTTCCCTTTGAGATTTCGTTGTTATCGGATTGAATACTTTTATGGATTTGAGAACACTTGATATATGTCTTGCAACTGAATACTCGTGGTGACAATGGGGTATCGTATTGATTCACTTGATATATGTTTTGGCACTCAACTCGCGGATTCCCAAGGTGAAATTAGGGTAATCTATGCATGGGGGTTGATGCACGTTCTTGTCTTTGTTTCTCTGGTAGAAATCTTGGGGCACTCTTTGAAGTTCTTTGTGTTGGATTGACTATTATGAATATGAATCTGCTTTGGTATTATTTTAGTACGAACTCTAGGATAAATTGAACGGAAAGAATAGCTTGTGTTATTTTATTACGGACTCTTGAATAGATCGAACAGAAAGAATAGCTTTATGGTGGTTTTGTGCCCTGCAAACAATTTATTCTTATGTTCTCCACTAGATAGGAACTTTGGAGTGATTCTTCATCGCACTTTGAGGGATGGTTATATGATCCAATTATATTAGCATTGTTGAGAGGTTGCACTAGTAAAAGTACGGACCCTAGGCCTCATTTTCAAGCATTGCAATACCGTTTTTGTGCCCATTTACTATTTTCTACCTTGCTGTTTTTGTTTATTAAGATTATAAAAATATATTTCTACCATCCATATTACACTTTTATCACCATCTCTTTGTCGAACTAGTGCACCTATACAAATTATCATTGCATTGGGTGTGTTGGGGACACAAGAGATTTCTTGTATTTGATTGCAGGGTTGTTTGAGAGAGACCATCTTCATCATACACCTCTCACGGATTGATAAACCTTAGGTCATCCACTTGAGGGAAAATTGCTACTGTCCTACAAAACTATGCGCTTGGAGGCCCAACACGTGTCTACAAGAATAAAGTTGCGTAGTAGACATCAACCCTCAGGTACAACAGGAAGTTCATACCTAGGAGAGTGATATGTCTCCAACGTATCTATAATTTTTGATTGTTCCATGCTGTTATATTATCATTCTTGGATGTTTTATAATCATTTTATAGTCATTTTATATCATTTTTTGGTACTAACCTATTTACATAGTGCCAAGTGCTAGTTGCTATTTTCTGCATGTTTTTTACATCGTGGGAAACCAATACCAAACGGAGTCCAAGCACAATGAAACTTTTTGTGGATTTTTTTGAACCAGAAGACATCCAGTGGGCCAGAGAAGCACCTAGGGGCGCTCCGAGGGGAGCTCAACCCACCAGGGCTCGCCTAGAGGCCCAGGCGCGCCCTGCTGGGTTGTCCCCACCTCGGGTGCCCCCTGAGCCGAATCTTTGCTCTATAAATACCCCAATATTCCAGAAACCCTAGGGGAGTCAACGAAAATCGATTCCAGCCGCCACAGAGTCCAGAACCACCAGATCCAATCTAGACACCATCATGGAGGGGTTCACCACTTCCATTGGTGCCTCTTCGATGATGCGTGAGTAGTTCTTTGTAGACCTTCGGGTTCGTAGTTAGTAGCTAGAAGGCTTCCTCTCTCTCATTTGATTCTCAATACAATGGTCTCTTCGAGATCCATATGATGTAACTCTTTTTGCGGCCTGTTTGTTGGGATCAGATGAACTTTGAGTTTATGATCAGATCTATCTTTTTATCCATGAAAGTTATTGAGTTTCTTTGATCTCTTATATGCATGATTGCTTATATCCTCATATTTATTATCCGATATTTGGGTTTTGTTTGGCCAACTTGATCTATTTATCTTGCAATAGGAAGAGGTGCTTTGTAGTGGGTTCGATCTTACAATGCTTGATCCCAGTGACAGAAGGGGAACCGACACGTATGTATCGTTGCTACTAAGGATAAAATGATGGGTTCTATTTCTAAATAAATAGATCTTGTCTACATCATGTCATCGTTCTTATTGCATTACTCCATTTCTCCATGAACTTAATACACTAAATGCATGTTGGATAGCGGTCGATGTGTGGAGTAATAGTAGTAGATGCAGGCAGGAGTCGGTCTACTAATCTTGGATGTGATGCCTATATAATGATCATTTCCTGGATATCGTCATGATTATTTGAAGTTCTATCAATTGCCCAATAGTAATTTTTTCACCCACCGTTTGCTATTTTCCTCGAGAGAAGCCACTAGTGAAACCTACGGCCCCCGGGTCTCTTTCTCATATTATTTGCCTTTGCGATCTATTTCATTTGCTTTTATTTTCAGATCTATTTAACCAAAAATACAAAAATACCTTGTTGCACTTTATTTTATTTGGCATTCGATCTATCAATATTTACTACTCTCTCACGTCCGTTTGCCAATTTCTGGCGCCGCTACCCGAAAGGGATTGACAACCCCTTTTACACGTCGGGTTGCGAGTATTTGTTATTTGTGTGCAGGTGTTGTTTACGTAGTGTTTCCTGGTTCTCCTACTGGTTCGATAACCTTGGTTTCATCACTGAGGGAAATACCTACCGCCGCTGTGCTGCATCATCCCTTCCCCTTTGAGGAAATACCGACGTAGCTTCAAGCCGCATCAAAAGGAATTTTTGGCGTTGTTGCTGGGGAGGATATTCAACATCTACCAGGTTCCTTCATCTCCTCGCAATTACATTATTTGCCTTTTGCTCTAGTTTTTCTCTCCCCCGCTTCACAAAAATTTGTCATTTTATCCGCCCTCTTTTTCATTCGTCGTTTTCTTGCCAGATCTATTTTCGTGTGCAATCTTGTTTGCTGTTATTATCGTCATGGATAGTTCTTCCTCTATCGTGTGCACTCCCGAGGACAAGGTTCTCAACTTTAAACAAAGGGGAGGAGAAAATTTTAAAGATGCCTGGTATAGAATTTGCAATGCTCATAATAGATCTATCCGTAAGCAAACTACCATTGTTCTTCTTCGTTGTTGGGAATCACCACTTGGTATAGATTCGTCCTTGATACGACTACCGGTGAAAATTTCTTGATGTGTCCCTCTCTTGATGCTTTTAATGCTATCGGAAATTTAGTAGCCTCACCACCTCTTATGATTAATGAAACAACTTTGACTCTTGAGCATGTCATGGAAAGATTAGATGTTATTGAAAAGAAAATGCTTACTGAAGAGCATATTGAAAACTTGGATAAAAAGATGCATAATTTTGCTACTAAGATTGGGTCAAAAGCGGGAGAAGTTTTTAAGTTGTTAAAAGAAAAGGGAACCATAATTCATGAAATAATTGAAGGAAGCCTGTCTCGGATTGATAAACTGGAAGAAATCTTTAGTAATTTAAGAACGGCTTTTTCTTCCGCTATAACTATTGAAAAAACTCCGGATAAAAAGATTGGTAAGACTACTCAAGTTACTAAGAACAAGGGTACAACTTATAGTAATAACAGTAAATAGGATCTTAAGATGATTAGTATTCACCCGGATTTTGCTAAAGTTATAAAAGATCCCTTTGGCAAGAATGAATTCTTTAAATTTGTTCCAAGGAGTATTGTCATTGAAAATCTTTATGCTAAATCTTTGAAGAATTCTAAGTGTTTGATTGAAGAGTTGGATAAGGATGACAAAACTTAGATCCTTGCTTTATGCCTAGCTAAGGGCGTAAAATGATAGCGCTTGTTGGGAGGCAACCCAATGAATAAAATTTATATTTTGCTTTTTTGCTTTCTGTTCTTGAGTGTTAGCACAATTATGCTATTGTTATGATTGTGTTTTTGTGTTTTAATTAGTGTTTGTGCCAAGTAAAACCTTTAGGATCTTCTTGGGTGATAGTTGTTTGATCTTGATGAAAAACAGAAACTTTTGCGCTCACGAAAACAATTCTCATTTTTAATCAGAGCGCGATAAAATACCAATTCCTTTTGCAGAAGATTAATATAAAAATTGCTCAGGTTTTCCTAATTTCTCAAGATTTTTGGAGTTTCATACGTATTCGAAATTTCCTTATTACAACAGATTGTTCTGTTTTTGACAGATTCTGTTTTCTTTGCGTTGTGTGCTTGTTTTGATGATTCTATGGTTTTCTTGATGAGTTTTTGCCATAGAAAAGTTGGAATACAGTAGATATAATGCAAGAATAAAATATGAATTGGTTTTCTACAGTGCTTATAGTAGTGATTTGCTTTCTTATACTAACGGATCTCACGAAGGTTTTGTTGAATTTTGTGTGATTGAAGTTTTCAAGTTTTGGGTTATCTTACGATGGATGAAGGAATAAGGAGTAAGAAGAGCCTAAGCTTGGGGATGCCCATGGCACCCCAAGTTATTATCCAAAGAGAAGCAAACAACTAAGCTTGGGGATGCCCTGAGTGGCATCCCCTCTTTTTTCTAACGACCATCGGTATTTTACTCGAAGCTATATTTTTATTCATCACATACTATGTATTTTGCTTGGAGCATCTTGTATGATATGAGTCTTTGCTTGCTTTGCTTTTTGTTTTAAGTCTTGATTCCTTGCTGGACACACTTATTTGAGAGAGCCAAAGTTATGCAATGACTTATTAGAATTGCTCTCTATGCAAATTAGAGTAAAAAAACAAGGGCAATTTTTTGGAAAATTAGATACGATGGAGACGTATCACTACCTTTCAAAGATGTATGACTGCTATATTCTCTGATTTTTGTGAAAAGATTGTTGAGGTTTTCATGGATGATTTTTCTGTTTATGGAACTTCTTTTGATGATTGCTTAAGCAACCTTGATCGAGTCTTGTAGAGATGTGAGCAAACTAATCTTGTCTTGAATTGGGAGAAGTGCCACTTTTATGGTTAATGAAGGTATTGTCTTGGGGCATAAAATTTCTGAATGAGGTATTGAGGTGGATAAAGCTAAAATTGATGCAATTGAGAAAATGCCATGTCCTAAAGATATTAAAGGTATTCGCAGTTTTCTTGGTCAGGCTGGTTTCTATAGGAGGTTTATTAAAGACTTCTGAAAGATTGCTAGGCCTCTTACAAATCTTTTTACAAAAGGATGTTCCATTTGTTTTTGATGATGATTGTGTAGAAGCCTTTGAAACACTTAAGAAAGCCTTAACTTCTGCACATATTGTTCAACCACCTGATTGGAACTTGCCTTTTGAAATTATGTGTGGTGCTAGTGATTATGCTGTTGGCGTTGTTCTAGGACAAAGAGTTGATAAGAAATTAAATGCTATCCATTATGCTAGTATAACTCTAGACAATGCCTAACAAAATTATGCTACTACTGAAAAATATTTTTTTTAGCAATCGTGTTTGCTTGTGACAAATTCAGATCTTACATTGTGGATTCCAAAGTAATTGTTCACACTGATCATGCTGCTATAAAATATCTTATGGAAAATAAAGATGTTAAACCTAGACTCATTAGGTGGGTTCTTTTGCAACAAGGATTTGATTTACATATTACTGATTGAAAAGGAGCTAAGAACCCCATAGTTGACAACTTGTCTAGGTTAAAAAATATTATTCATGACCCACTACTCATTGATGATAGCTTTCCAGATGAACAACTAGCTACAATAAATGCTTCTCATAACACTCCTTGGTATGCTGATTATGCTAATTACATTGTTGCTAAATCTATACCACCTAGTTTGACATACCAACAATAGAAAAAAATTCTTCTATAATTTATGACATAACTTTTGGGATGACCCGCACCTTTATAAAGGAGTAGATGATATTATTAGACGTTGTGTACCTGAACATGAACATGAACAAATCCTACGGAAATGTCACTCCGAAGCTTATGGAGGACATCATGCGGGAGATAGAACTGCTCACAAGGTATTGCGATCTGGTTTTTATTGGCCTACTCTCTTCAAGGATGCCCGTAAGTTTGTTTTATCTTGTGATGAATGCCAAAGAATTGGTAATATCGGCAAGCGTCAAGAAATGTCTATGAATTATTCACTTGTTGTTGAACCATTTGATGTTTGTGGTTTTGATTATATGGGACCTTTTCCTTCCTCTAATGGGTATACTCATATTCTAGTTGCTGTTGATTATGTTACTAAGTGGGTAGAAGCTATTCCAACTAGTAGTGTTGATCACAACACTTCCATTAAAATGCTTAAAGAAGTTATTTTCCCAAGGTTTGGAGTCCCTAGATATTTAATGACTGGTGGTGGTTCACACTTTATTCATGGTGCTTTCCATAAAATTCTTGCTAAATATGATGTCAACCATATAATTGCATCACCTTATCAACCTCAATCTAGTGGTCAAGTTGAACTTAACAATAGAGAAATAAAATTAATATTACAAAAGACTGTCAATAGGTCCCGAAAGAATTGGTCTAAGAAATTGGATGATGCACTTTGGGCCTACAGAACACCTTATAAAAATCCTATGGGTATGTTTCCTTATAAAATGGTTTATGGAAAAGCTTGTCATTTGCATCTTGAGTTAGAACATAAAGCATATTGGGCAATTAAAGAACTCAACTATGATTTCAAACTTGCCGGTGAAAAGAGGCTATTTGAGTCACTAGATGAATGGAGAACCCAAGCTTACGAAAATGCCAAATTATTTAAAGAAAAAGTTAAAAGATGGCATGATAAAAGAATCCAAAATCGTGAATTTAAAGTTGGGGAATATGTTCTGTTGTACAACTCTCATTTTAGATTCTTTGCATGAAAACTTCTTTCCAAATGGGAAGGACATTATATTATCGAAGAGGTTTATCGCTCTGGAGCTATCAAAATTAATAATGCCAAAGGTACTAACCCAAAGGTGGTCAATGGGCAAAGAATTAAATATATCTTAGGTACGCCTATTAATGTTGAAAGCAATATTATTCAAACCATGAGACCGGAGGAACATGATGGCTTGTGTCCGCGTTAGTTTTTTCACAACTACGGTAGGTATTTTCCTCAGTGATGAAACCAAGGTTATCGAACTAGTAGAAGAACCAATCAACACTATGTAAACGGTACTTGCACACAAAGAACAAATACTTGCAACCCGACGCTTAAGAGGGGTTGTCAATCCCTCTCGGGTAGAAGATTGGTAAAGATATAATTTGTTAGATGCAAATAAAATAACGGCAAATAAAATTCAGCGAGGTATTTTTGGGTTTTTGATAATATAGATCTGAAAATAAAAGATGCAAATAAATAAAAAGGCAAATAACAATATAGATCTGAAATATATGATGACAAAATAGACTCAGGGGCCGTAGATTTCACTAGTGGCTTATCTCAAGAAAATAGCATATGGTGGGTAAACAAATTACTGTTGGGAAATTGATAGAATCTCAAATAATTATGACGATATCCAGGCAATGATCATTATATAGGCATCACGTCCAAAATTAGTAGACCGACTCCTGCCTGCATCTACTACTATTACTCCACACATCGACTGCTATCCAACATGCATCTAGTGTATTAAGTTCATGGAGAAACGGAGTAATGCAATAAGAATGATGACATGATGTAGACGAGATCTATTCATGTAGGAATAGCCCCCATCTTGTTATCCTTAATAGCAACAATACATACGTCTCTTGCTGCCCCTTCTGTCACTGGGAAAGAACACCGTGCGATCGAACCCATCACAAAGCACCTCTTCCCATGGCAAGAAAAATCAATCTAGTCAGCCTAACTAAACCAAAGATTCGAAGAAGAAATACGAGGCTATAAGTAATCATGCATATGAGAGATAAAAGAAACTCAAATAACTTTCATGGATAAATAGATCTAATCATAAACTCAAAGTTCATCAGATCCCAACAAACACACCGAAAAAAGAGTTACATCAAATAGATCTCCAAGAGACCATTGTATTGAGAATAAAAAGAGAGGAGACGCCATCTAGCTACTGCCTATGGACCCGTAGGTCTACAATGAACTACTCACGCATCATCGGAGAGGCACCAATGAGGATGATGAACCCCTCCGTGATGGTGTCTAGATTGGATCTCGTGGTTCTGGAACTTGCGACGGCTGGAATTGTGTTTCATCGACTCCCCTATGGTTTCTAGAATATTTGGGTATTTATAGGGCGAAGATGCGATGTGGGAGGCCACCGAGGTGGACACAACCCATCGGGGCGTGCCTGGGCCCCCGGGCGTGCCCAGGTGGGTTGTGCCCCCCTCAAGGCACCCCTTTGGTACTTCTTGGCCCAACAGGTGTCTTCTGGTCCAGAAAAAATCTCCAAAAAGTTTTGCTGTGTTTGGACTCCGTTTGGTACTGTTATTCTGTGAAGTAAAAAACAAGCAAAAACAGCAACTGACACTAGGCACTATGTCAATAGGTTAGTCCCAAAAAATGATATAAAGACTCTATAAAATGATTGTAAAACATACATGAATGATAACATAACAAGATGGAACAATAAAAAAATATAGATACATTGAAGACGTATCAGAACACATAAAAGAACCCCTCTGAAACCCTCCAGAACCGTGAAAAAGAGGAGGTACGTGATACGGTAAGTAAAGGGACTCCAAAAAATCAACAAAAATATTTTCTGTTAGTTTTAGAATATTACAAAAATTAGGCAAATAAGAAATAACCAGGAAGGCAACCGAGGATAGCACAAGACACCAGGGCGCGCTTGCCTTTCCTGGTGCGCCCACATGGGTTGTGCCCACCTCAGGAACCTTCCTGGCTCTGTTTTCCTCTCTTTTTCTTGTTTCCAAGATAAAAAAATCTTTATATACCCCTGAAAGTATTGACCATCGTATCGCAGAGAAATCCTCTGTTCTTCTTTCTTGTTGTTTTTCTGTCAGATCCATCGAGCTAGCATCTTGTCTTCTCCGTCCTCCAACAACGTAGAAGAGGATGCTTGGTTGATGAAGATAGAACTGAAGAGAGAGGAACCAAGGGAATCCATCAAGGAGGACGAGAGCAAGGAAGCTACAGGAAATCAGGCCCAGCAGTAGGGCAGGCCGCGCTAGCAGAGGAAGAAGAGGATATCCTTCAACCATACTACAATTATCTTACCCCTACTGAAATTGAAGCCTTTAGGACCATTGAAATGGTTCGTTTTCAAAATAAATATCTCACTCGTGAAAATATTCTGTTGCAAGAACAAATCATCGCCCTCCAGAGCATCATTCTTAGATTGGAGTACCTCTTGATCTTGAAGTGTGACGCTACTACCTCATCACCACCACCATCACCTTCTTCACCACCAAAGGAGACTTGAATACATGGTATGGGCACTCCCCTTGGCTTCTGCCAAGCTTGGGGGGGTGCCCCGGTATCATATCACTATCACCACCACCTTCTTTGCCTTTATCTATCTTAGTTCGATCTTTAGTTATCTTTTGAATTAGTTGAATAAAAGTTTAGTTCAATATATTTTCGAGTGTTGGCTTAGTGATCTATCTATCTATGTAATCGTGTGCGAGATATATAATAAAGTTTAGTTCGAGTTTGGCTTTCTTTACTTTTATGCTTCAATCGAAATAAAAGGAAATAATGAAAAGATCATATGCTAATCTTATGGTAAGTAATGGCATCACATAAAGAAAACTACAAGTGGTAAAATTTGTTGAAAGTTGACAAACATAGCATTGGTCAATGATGCAATTCATGAAAGAATTAATAAGTGAAGAGAAGATTCACATGCAAATGCACTATCTTGGACATCTTTTATGATTATGCCCCCATCAAAATATTATATGCCAAAATTGTTGACGTTGGACAAGGAAGATAATGTAATGATTTATGTTTGTTCATATTCACATAGAAGTTATATTGTCATAGATCCTTTAACATGTGGTGCTTGCCCAATATCTTTGCAAGCCAAAAATTCCAAACTAAGTATAGATACTACTTGTGCATCCAAAAACCCTTAAACCCAAAATCTTGTTTTGAGAGTCCACCATACCTACCTATGGATTGAGTAACATCCTTCAAGTAAGCTGTCATCAGTGCAATAAGGCAATAAAAATTGCTTCTAAATGTGTTGGATCATTTAGTGTAAGAGAAAATTGAGCGTTGTACGAACTTGTGATGGCAAAATAATAAAAGCAACGGACTGCATAATAAAGGTTGCTATCATAAGGGGCAATATAACGTGACGTCCTTTTGCACTAAGAGGTTGAGCATACAAACAAAAAGTGCATGCCAACCTCTGCTTCCCTCTGCGAAGGGCCTATTTTTACTTTTATGTATTTACTTTTATGCAAGAGTCAAAGTACTCTTCCCTATTCCTTTTTATTTTCTCTTTTTGCAAGCATCATGTGGTGAGGAAAGATCTAGGCACATATATCCAGTTGGATATGAGTGAGCATGAATTATTATTGTTGACATCACCTTAGATGTGAATACGTTGGGAGGCGAAACTATATGCCCCTATCTTTCTATGTGTCCGGCTAAAACTGTTTGCTCATGTGTATGAGGTGAGTGTTAGCAACCATAGAAGATTATATGATGGTTGAGTATGTGTACTTGCGAAAAGGCTCCAATACGGGACCCTTCCTTAAAAGACGATGAATTATAGTTGCTAAGTTGATTGAGAACAAAGTTTATTGGTTTTCAGTAGAGTTTATGCTTTTACTTCGATGTTGTGATGAATTGTTACTTGTTCATGAGAAGTTATATGATGAAGTTATGTGATAAAGTTTGTTGTTGATATAATAATAAGCATGATGCTTCCATGTCTGTATTTTGTTTTTATCGACAACTCTCTCTCTCTCTCTCTCTCTCTAAGCATGTGGGCATGTTTTTCGATATCGGTTTTTCGCTTGAGGACAAGCGGGGTCTAAGCTTGGGGGAGTTGCTATGTCAATTTTGCATCATGTTTTCCTACTGTTATTTACAATGTTTTTTTGCACAATAATACTTTATGGACTAATTCTAATGCATTTTCTCACATAATATGCGAGGTTTACACAAAAAGGGAGAATGCCGGCAAGTGGAATTCTGGACCTAAAAATGCTATGTCAGAGTTACCTATTCTGCACATCTCCAAATGAGATGAAAATTTACGAAGAATTGTTTTAGAATATATAAAAAATACTGGAGCAAATAACTACCGGAGCGGAGCACCTGGTGAGCACAAGACACCAGGGCGCGCCAGGCCCCCAGGTGCGCCCTGGTGGATTGTGCTCAGCCCGGCCCACCTTCGGTGCCCAAGTTCTGGTATATAGGTCATTTTTACCTAGGAAAAAAATAAGGGAGGACTTTCGGGACGGAGCATCGCCGTCTCGAGGCGGAACTTGGGCAGGAGCACTTTTGCCCTCCGGCGGAGCGATTTCATCGGGGGAACTTCCCTCCGGAGGAGGAAATCGAAGCCATCATCATCATCAACAACCCTCTCATCTTTGGGAGGCCAATCTCCATCAACATCTTCAACAATGCCATCTCCTCTCAAACCCTGGTTCATGTCTTGTGTTCAATCTTTGTGCCGGAACCTCAGATTGGTACATGTGGGTGACTAGTAGTGTTGATTACATCTTGTAGTTGATTACTATATGGTTTATTTGGTGGAATATTATATGTTCAGATCCATTATGCTATTTAATACCCCTCCGATCTTGAGCATGATTATCATTTGTGAGTAGTTACTTTTGTTCTTGAGGTCACGGGAGAAATCTTGTCGCAAGTAATCATGTGAACTTGATATGTGTTCGATATTTTGATGATATGTATGTTGTGATTCCCTTAGTGGTGTCATGTGAACGTCGACTACACGGCACTTCACCATCTTTTGGCCTAAGGAAATGCATTGTGGAGTAGTTATTAGATGATGGGTTGCTAGAGTGATAGATCTTAAACCCTAGTTTATGTGCTACTTCGTAAGGGGCCGATTTGGATCCAAACGTTTAATGCTATGGTTAGATTTTATCATAATACTTTTTTCGTAGTTGCGGATGCTTACGAGGGGGTTAATTATAAGTGAGAGGTTTGTTCAAGTAAGAACATCACCCAAGCACCGGTCCACCCACATATCAAATTATCAAAGTAGCGAATATGAATCAAACCAACATGATGAAAGTGACTAGATGAAATTCCCGTGTACCCTCAAGAACGTTTTGCCTATTATAAGAGACCGTTTTGGCCTGTCCTTTGCCACAAAAGGATTGGGCTACCTTGCTGCACTTTATTTACCGTTACCGTTACTTGCTCATTACAAATTATCTTGTTATCAAACTACCTGTTACCGACAGTTTCAGTGCTTGCAAAAAATACCTTGTTGAAAACCACTTGTAATTTTCTTCTGCTCCTCGTTGGGTTCGACACTCTTACTTATCGAAAGGACTACGATTGATCCCTTATACTTGTGGGTCATCAGTCACTGCAATAGGTACATAACCGTCTGCATCCATGGCGATGACACCCCACCTCCCTGGCCTAAGTTGGCGTGGAAAAAGGCATCCATGTTTATCTTAGTTAAATCCCTAGGGGGCGGCTTCCGATTCAGAATTTGCACAGGTGTGTCCCCCTTATGTTTATGGCTTGCTCAGCATGAGCCCAGCTGACCATATGCCGGGAGCAACTAGTTAACGAGCGCTCCTTCGGGAGCCTCGCAACGATCAGCGCCACTTGGCGCGCTCTCAGCCATTCGCCACATGTCGCTCTCTGAACGCTCCCTTCGGATTCTGTTTTTTTTACTTTTCCATACGCGTTTTCGGCTTTTTAAACGGTTTTTTTCCCGGTTTTTTCGACGTTTTGGTTTTCCTCCGGTCTTTCTTAGCTTTTCGATCAAAAAAATTCGGGAAAAAAAATTTGCGCGAAAAACGCATTTTCTTTTTTTTCCCTTTCGCAAAAGTCACGGTTTTTCTTCCACGAGAGGCACGGTTGTGCTTTATCGAGAGTCACGGCCGTGCCTTTCGGAAACGAAAAAAATGCGTTTTTTGTTTTTTTTTCTTTTGCGAGAGTCACGGTTTTTCATCCGCGAGAGGCACGGTTGTGTTTTTGTGAGAGTCACGGCCGTGCCTCTCGGAAAGGGAAAAACAAAACGTATTTTCTGTTTTTTTTCTTTCGTGCGAGTCACGGTTTTGCTTCCGCGAGAGGCATGGTTGTGCTTACGCGAAAGTTACGGCCGTGCCTCTCGGAAAGGGAAAAAAATACGCGTTTTCTGTTTTTTTTTCTTTCACGAGAGTCACGTTTTGCTTCCGCGAGAGGCACGGTTGTGCTTTCGCGAGAGTCACGGTCGTGCCTCTCGAAAATGGAAAAAAATGCGTTTTCTATTTTTTTTCCTTCCACGAGAGTCACGATTTTGCTTCCACGAGAGGCACGGTTGTGATTTCGCGAGAGGCACGGGCGTGCCTCTTTCGGAAAGGGAAAAAACCGTGCTCCCGGTTCGGTTTTTTCGCCCGGTTTTTTCGTCTTGTTTTTTTCGTGAAAAAAAAAGTTCGTCAAAACCTATCAACATGGGATCTAGTTTTGAAGATCTCGACGCGAGGAATCCAATGATGAAAACGGTTCAAGATTTGAATGCACGGTTTAAGAGATAAAACATTTTGAATAAACGGATCTACGAAAGAAAAACTCCCAGGTTGCGACAAGTGGCGCGCTGCATGTGCGCCACTTGTCGCGACCTGGAAAAGTGAAGTGCTTTTTGCAACGAGTACTCCTTAATTAGTGATTTCGCCATATGCCCTTGGGATCACTTTATATTTTTATGAATCAGCCCACGGCGACTCTTGTTCCACCTACGGGCGAATCACCCACACGGCGCTGGAAGTGGGCCGGCCAAGTAGCTCATGCTATTGGGGATTCTTTTGATTTTCTTTAGGAGGTTAACTTTGGTCTTTTCCTTTTTTTGTACTCGTTCCATCCATATATATATATGGTATAATACATTTTTTAAGGTTACCATTGACCATGGGTTAGCACAAAAATATATGACATGCATGCTACACAAAGCATACCATTGAATTCATATGTGAAAGAAGTTTCTAATGATACACTCCCTTCGTCTCAAAATAAGTGTCTCAACTTGGTACTAGCTTTAGTACAAAGTTGCACTAGGTTAAAACACTTATTTTGGGACGGAGTAATTTTTATGTCATACATCTCATATACTAATAATTTTATTATTCGTGAAAGGCTACCTCAAAAAACGTATTAGACCCTATATGTGTGTATGGAGGGAGTAATTTTTTTGTTTCTTTTCTTCTTCTTCTTTGCTTCCTCTTTTTCTGTTCTCTTTTTTTTCCTTTTCATTTTCAAAATTCAGGAACATTTAAAAAAAATATTTTGTAAGGGTTTAACTTTTTTCAGACTTTTTAATATTTTTCAATTGATGAACTTTTTTAAAATACATGAATATTCTCAAATTTACAAACATTTTTTCAATACACAATTTTTTTGAATTCATGATCTTTTGAATTTATGACATTTTTTAATTCATCAATATTTTTCAGAATTCATGAATACTTTTAAAATTGGTGAGTTTTCCTTTAATAGTGAATATTTTTTAATTCACCAGTATTTTTAAAATTCAATAATATTTTTTGAATTGGCATTCATTTTTAACTCAGAGAAACTTGAACTCTTGAAAAAAATTCGAATTCATGATTTTTTTGTGGAATTAGTGAATATTTCATGAATACGTTTTCTTTAATTTATGAATATGTTTTAAATTCGTGAACTTTTTTTGATTGATGACTATTTTTTGAAGGCCTGGGCATTTCTGAATTTGCCAATATTTTAAAAATCGTGAACATTTTTTTGAATGCACGATTGTTTTAATTCATGAGCATATTTTGAAGTGCCGGCTTGCCTTGACAAGCTTTCTCACTTGCGCGGCCCATGTAGATGACGCTGTCGGTGACGCGTCGCTCTTGCGTCTGCTGCTTGCTCTCGGCTCTCAAAATTCTGAATAGACCTTAGCTGTTACGTGGTTGCCTTTCTTCAGAACTTGTCTTTGCTTTGGTTTGTCTCAAAAAAGAAAAGTCTTTGCCTTGGTAGAGATGCTCTTTCCAGGTCACGCTCCTCACTGCAAGGTGCTTCTAATTGAATAAAAGACTTTTCATGTTAAAAGAAAAATAGCAGCGCCCAGCCGACAGTGGCAATTGTCGTCAGACAATAGACCGATCTCCGCGGGCCGTCTCAGTCAAGTCGCTCGCGTACGCCGCGTGGTGAGCAGCTAGCGGCGCGGCGGGGAAAACGAAGCGCGGGCAGATACGACAGTACTGTCTCCATCCCGTTCCGGCCGTGGATGGAGACGGGCGATCGGGCGAGGTCAGCACAACCAGAATCTGCAGGCGCCGCCGGCCCTGCGATCGTGTCCCGGAGCCTCCCGTGTACCTCTCGGTTCCTCTCCAGTCTTTTTTTTTTTTGGTTTGAGTTCCTCTCCAGTCGATCGTGAGTTACTACAAGCTAGTACAGCTGTATATGCTTTGCTTACCGTTGGATGTTGCATACTTGCCGAGCTAGGCGAAGGGATCGCCTTTCCTTGCAACGCTGCATGAAGGACCCTCCAAGCTCCACTGGCGTGAGGGTATCTCCAACGCGACTCTTAAACTTTCCGCATCCGCTTGTACCGTACCGTCCCAACCACGAAAGCTATCCAACGCGGTCATGTATCGATCTGCAACACAGTTCAAACACGATTTTTTTTTCAAACTAGAGACAAACTCGAGGAGATTTGTGGGAGTCTGCATCGCTGTCATGACAGCTTATGACAGCATTGGCCCACCAAACATCCCTCCCCCCTTGGCGCGTGCGCTTCCCGCCCGTTTCCCAGCTGCCCGTATCCATATGCCACTGTAGAGCGCGCCGCTCCACATTGAAGGCGGCTCAGAGCGGACACGACCTTTGACTGCTTTCGTCGTTGAAGCGTCGCGCCACCCGCTGCACGCCCGACTGAAACACACCTCTCTGCCGCATTCAAAGGTCTACATTAAACCTGCGTGGAAGCCGAGAAACCTACTCTGGCCACATGTTCGTTCATGAGCTGGCCGGCATTAAACACAACGCCGGGCAAACTCCTCTCGTTCGTCCTCTATTTAAATGAGGCCAGGCGTCGGGCAAGAAACACACCACTTTGCCACTCCCTATCTCATTCTTCCACCATTTTATCCAATCTTTCGATCGCATCCGACGAGCCGGAATAGCGGGGCTCCGACATAAAAGCCGGCTGGGTGGCCCGTCGAGCCCGCCGGATACGAGCGAGGCAGCTCCTTGCTCCACCTCCCTCGCCTAGCCCGACGGAGCAAGTTGCCGGCCCAAGCCGGCGTGTGGTTCAGCAACTCGCAGCTCCACGCCAGATCGCGTAGGAGTGGCGAGTTGCTCCATCCCGGCATGGCAGGGAGCACAACGACACGGGCATCGTCGCTGCCGTCGACGTTGACACGTCGTACCACGCCTACAGTGCCTGCGACCGTGCCATCCGCCGTCAACGTGCACGTAGCCGCGCCATGCACGCAGAGAAAGAAGCCGGCTATGCAGATGGCGACAAGGTGGCGGCCTGCACGTCCATGCCCGTCGCCATCATCGAGGTGAAATAGAACACGGGAGGCCGTCGCCGCTTGGGTCCCAGGAAGGACACCTTTGAGGCACTGCCGACATACACAGTATGTATCTTGCCCTCTCATCGGCCACCATCATCCCCTTACCCAAGAACCAACTTTGATCCGTGTTGCAGAGGGACCCTTCCCCTCCGGCTAAAGCATCAGGCGGCAGTTTCCACTCCGATGAGCGGCGGGGAAGCGAGTCGTCCTTTGCGCTAAAGCATATACCTCCGAGACTTTCCGCTGACGGTCATGGGGACGGCGTTGGAGACCCGCCGCGCCGGCTGTAGACTAGCCCGGTTTCACTTTTTGTTGAAAATATGTTCAAAATGTAACCGTTTTCGTCCGGATTGTATGAAATCCGTCATGTTTATATGAAATCCAACCGAGTTTGCATGAATTTCATCCAGTTTGTTGAAAAAGAGTTTGAAATGTATGCGTTTTTTCTGTTTTTATTTGAATAAAGAGTTGTGAGGCTGTTGCCTTGCAGTACATAGTAAAAAAATGTATACGGCTAGCGTTGGATGGCCGCGTCCCACATCCTGGTCCGCGGACTGGTCCCCCCTTATTCGTGGATGGATGCGAGAGAAAATTTATAGGTCGCCGTTGAAGATGCCCTAATGTAGCTTGCACTCACGAAATGCAGACGGATAGCAACAAGGATGACAGTAATGGCTTTCCATTTTGTTTATTGGAAAAAGAACCAAGGTGCGCCCCTGCAGATATAACCCAGTGCATAAGCACAACTCTAATTTGGATCACCAGACAAACGACACTAAATGTTTGTACACACGTCTAGACGTGTCTGTGTCCCGCCATCCAACCGTAATCATCAGATGTTCATAATGCCCAATGATAAATAGCACGATTCTTCATAATTAAAGTATAAATACTTCAATGCAACAATAATTCGAATAGAAATATTACAATTCAAACACGGCTCCGGGTGAGTTTTTTGTGTGTCTATGCTGTCAGGTCCTGTGTGGCGAACGACCAAACGTCCACAAACCTCCTCCTGGTTTGATGCTTCTTCAAAAGATCTCGGACGTTTGAACAGGTCCAGATAATTTGATGACTCAAAAATGTTTGGAACGTTGGTCGGATCGTTTGCTGGGGATTTAGTGATCCGCGTTGAAGTTATCCTAATCAACTTGTCGTGTGCACATGGGAAGATGTGCACCTTGTGCCCGCACGTGCTTGGTTAAGCACTCACCACTAGCAGTTCACTACTCTGGCTGCTGCAGGAGCGAACAAGCAGTGGATGGCACAGGCCATGCATGTGCACACGATGCGTGCAATTGCCCTCGAGACCCTGCGGCTGTAACCGGATCGATCTAGCAGCACGTGGTTCAACAGTAGTAGAGTTTATGGATAGATCCACGCCGTAACATGCCGTCCAATACGACACGGATCGGATCGACCGCACTTCATCACGAGTCAAAAGCAAACCACAACCTCCATACGTATCCGTACTGCTCTTGCACACATAGAGATCTTGGAGCACTCTTCGCACAAAAATGAAGAAAGAGAGATCTTGGTGCACGACGACGAGAAAACACAGAGATGCCAAGAACCGACGATTCGTTGGAGGCTCGCCACCTGGAATTAAATCATAGGTTTGGATTTAATGGCATCTTCAAGCGGACCATAAACCTCCAGAAACTTTTCGATCTGCGTTGTCCGGACCGCCGAAGCCATCCAACGCGGTCGTGTATCGGTCCATAGGAAGGTCCGGACGCGATTTCTCCCATAAACCGGAGACAAACGTGAGAGAGGTGTGCAAGAGTCCGGACCAATCCCACGCACGCTTCTGACCATCCTGGCCGACCAAAAACTCCTCACCCGCCCCTCCCGCGCTTTTCTTCCGATGCAGGCGCCGCTTAACGCGTCGTATTCATGTCGGCCCAGAGCACGCGAGGCCGACATTGATGCCACGATATGACCGGGGAGGATGGAAGGTGGCGCTAACCGGCGCGACCTCTCGACGGCCGCCGCTTCAATGCGGACGCAGGTTCTTGAGGAACCAACTCCGTCCGCTGCGCCGCATTGAAGCGGACCCCATTCGCATGGGCCTCGTCGCGGCTATTCAAACAATGCGCCGGAGATCCACAGGCATGCACCACCCCCTCCCCGAGCATCGGCCCTCCCCCCTTCCCCGTCTCCGTGCCCTCCCCCCTCCCCCTTCTTGACCCAAGCTTCGGCGATGCCGAAGTCGTGGTGCTCCGCACCGGCAAGCGGAGTAGGCGGAAGTCCTCCGGCGGTTCTTGGCACCGCCGCAGACGCTCTTCGGGCCCGTCGACGTCCACGGCGGCCAGCTCCTCCGCCCAGGAGGAGATCATCATCTCCACCGGTGACGAGGAGGACCAGGCGCCGCCGCGGCAGACGCATGAGCCACCGTAGCAGCTGCGTGGACTCCTCAAGGAGGCCGCTCTAACGGACGAATATTTCTTCCGTCAGATCGAGATAATCAAGGAGTGGTCACTCCGCAACATGGGGTTGTCGCCGCCCGTGTGAAGGAGGAGCCGGCCTCCCTGCCCGCCACCGCGACAAGACCGAGTCGGCACAACCGCAACGTCCAGATCAGACATCGTGTGAAGGAGGAGCCAGCCTCACCCCCGCACCACCACGGCGTCCAGATCAGACTCTGCGTAAAGGAGGAGCCTGCATCTCCGCCACGCGGCTAGTATGGCCGCATCGACGCGCCGTTGTCGTCGCCGCACCGGCACTGCCTCGCCGTCAAGGAGGAGTTGTCGTCCGCGATCAAGAAGGCGCTGGGCCGCCTCCTCACTACCTCAGCGGCCCCTCGGGCTCGGGGGGTCGTCGTGTTTGAGGCGGAGCGCATGACTCGGCAGCAGGAGCGGTACGACGACGCAATGCCAGTCGTTGCTCCGCATTCACCAAGAGCGACGTGGCGCTAGAATGAGTTCGTAACGACCCAGACCTCACTGCCACGTGGGCGCTTGACCTCTCTGTGACCACCACAGAGACGGTTGCCAGGCGTCGCCGCTGCCTTGACAGCGAACTCGCGAAGATCGGCGAGGAGTGGCCGCTTAGTGGCAAGGTCGCCACCAGGGCTCCGAAGGCCACGTCGGCAGTGGCCACAACGGCAGTCCGCACGGCGTAGTGGGAGGCGGAGCGGCTCCTCCGCGAGCGGCAGGCATCCGCCAGACAAGGCTGTCGCAGCCCTCCAGCGTCGTACCGCAACTGGAGGGACGGCGACGATGGCACCGATGAAAGGGCAGGGCGGCCACGCATACGAGGTGGTTGTCCGGTATAGGTTTAGGTTTTTTTTCTATTCTTTTAGTTGAACGGTCGAAATATTGATTTTTTTATGTAAATTATGTCCGAACTTGAATGAAATCCGTCCAGTATGATCGAATTTCGTGAGGTTGGTTTGAATTGTTGGTCGGATGTATGCGGCTAGCGTTGGATGTCGGCCTCCCACATCCGTGTCCGCAGACTGGTTCCTCCGTATCTGCGGACGGATGCAGGAGGAAATTTGCGGGTTGCCTTGGAGATGCCCTTAGGCACCGCATCCGTCCTCGGGCAGGGGATTGGTCCACAGAAGTAGCTGCAGGAGCCGGCCATCCAATGCTATCCACACATATTTCAAATTGCATTTTAACTAACTGGACAAAATTCATCAAATACGACGGAGTTCATCAAATTTTAGATAGAAAATATCACAAATCATCCATACATAGAATGCAAACTAGTCTAGTACAACGGTAGTTTAAGTTCAACACAAAATAGTTCAAATTCAACTAGATTAACCGAATGTTCAACAAAATTTTCATCAATGGATCATGTCATCCCACACATAATGCCCTTTGAGTTTCATCCAACAATGTATGTCCATGAATGACCTGTCCTCTTTCCCGTGGTACATCACTATTGAATTTATGCTCCAGCCAACTCATCCAAAAGTCCGAACAGATGGAGGGAGGTGAGCAATATATTTCAACACTCCCCCTCACGTCTAGACTATTTTAGTCCTTAGACGTGGAATCGATGTAGGCCGCAGAATCGTTTTATTTAATACTGCGTTGGCAGGGTCTTGAACTCAAGACCTCTTGGCTCGGATACCATATTGAATTCATGCTCCAGCCAACTCATACAAAAGTCCGAACTGATGGAGGGAGGTGGGCAATATATTTCAACAATCACGACAGCGTGTATAGGCTACACGATATATAGAGCAACATTGAGTGAATAAATGAATCAATCAACAAGTTGGGCAAGAAGAAGCAAAACTTAAGATCTCAACGACTATCGCGCGCAATGGCCACATTGCCTCCAGCCGATCAACCACTTTACAAACTTGACTTCACATTGCATTCATGGATGATGTGCATGGTGCTTATTGAGCGTGAAACGAATCATGCACCCGCTGCCAGAAGAGCCCCTTTCTGCTCCTGCCTACAAAATTCGCGGATATGACCAACCACACATTACACAACAATCATCCTCCATGCTCGAGCACCCCGCCATCCTTCGTACTCTAAAAAATGACATCAATTTCAAAAATTGCTCAATGACATGTGACCAAACACCTGTCGGGCATGGTGTCAGCCATGGACATCGCCGACAAGGGGGCGTAGGGTACCTGGCTGCGAATGCATCCTGGGTGGGCGGCGCCGTACTACAAGTCAAGCTGGCCCGTGGGTGGTGGTTGCGGACATCCAACAATGTCTGGGTGGCACCCAAAGAGGTACAGATGTGGCGTTGGAGGAGGAGGGCGCGGATGCAAAGCAAGGGGGAATAGGGGCGAAGTGGAAGAGACTGGCACTGATAGGGGGATTTGAGTGGCTTGGGGGTGTCGGAGTCCTACATGGCTATTGTTCGGACTCCCGCAAAGCCCCCCGGTTTGCTTCCACTTTGCAGGACGCGCCGTTGTCGCCGCCGCGCCGCCACTGCCTTGCCGTCAAGGAGGAGTTGTCGCCCGCGATCAAGAAGGCGCTGGGCCGCCTCCTCACTACCTCAGTGGCCCCTCGGGCTCGGGGGGTCGTCGTGTTTGAGGCGGAGCGCATGACTCGGCAGCAGGAGCGGTATGACGACGCAATGCCAGTCGTTGCTCCGCATTCACCAAGAGCGACGTGGCGCTAGAATGAGTTCGTAACGACCCAGACCTCACTGCCACGTGGGCGCTTGACCTCTCTGTGACCACCACAGAGACGGTTGCCAGGCGTCGCCGCTGCCTTGACAGCGAACTCGCGAAGATCGGCGAGGAGTGGCCGCTTAGTGGCAAGGTCGCCACCAGGGCTCCGAAGGCCACGTCGGCAGTGGCCACAACGGTAGTCCGCACGGCGTAGTGGGAGGCGGAGCGGCTCCTCCGCGAGCGGCAGGCATCCGCCAGACAAGGCTGTCGCAGCCCTCCGGCGTCGTACCGCAACTGAAGGGACGGCGACGATGGCACCGATGAAAGGGCAGGGCGGCCACGCATATGAGGTGGTTGTCCGGTATAGGTTTAGGTTTTCTTTCTATTCTTTTAGTTGAACGGTCGAAATATTGATTTTTTTATGTAAATTATGTCTGAACTTGAATGAAATCCGTCCGGTATGATCGAATTTCGTGAGGTTGGTTTGAATTGTTGGTCGGATGTATGCGGCTAGCGTTGGATGTCGGCCTCCCACATCCGTGTCCGCAGACTGGTTCCTCCGTATCTGCGGACGGATGCGGGAGGAAATTTGCGGGTTGCCTTGGAGATGCCCTTAGGCACCGCATCCGTCCTCGGGCAGGGGATCGGTCCACAGAAGTAGCTGCAGGAGCCGGCCATCCAATGCTATCCACACATATTTCAAATTGCATTTTAACTAACTGGACAAAATTCATCAAATACGACGGAGTTCATCAAATTTTAGATAGAAAATATCACAAATCATCCATACATAGAATGCAAACTAGTCTAGTACAACGGTAGTTTAAGTTCAACACAAAATAGTTCAAATTCAACTAGATTAACCGAATGTTCAACAAAATTTTCATCAATGGATCATGTCATCCCACACATAATGCCCTTTGAGTTTCATCCAACAATGTATGTCCATGAATGACCTGTCCTCTTTCCCGTGGTACATCACTATTGAATTTATGCTCCAGCCAACTCATCCAAAAGTCCGAACAGATGGAGGGAGGTGAGCAATATATTTCAACACTCCCCCTCACGTCTAGACTATTTTAGTCCTTAGACGTGGAATCGATGTAGGCCGCAGAATCATTTTATTTAATACTGCGTTGGCAGGGTCTTGAACTCAAGACCTCTTGGCTCGGATACCATATTGAATTCATGCTCCAGCCAACTCATACAAAAGTCCGAACTGATGGAGGGAGGTGGGCAATATATTTCAACAATCACGACAGCGTGTATAGGCTACAGGATATATAAAGCAACATTGAGTGTTAAATGAATCAATCAACAAGTTGGGCAAGAAGAAGCAAAACTTAAGATCTCAACGACTATCGCGCGCAATGCCCACATTGCCTCCAGCCGATCAACCACTTTACAAACTTGACTTCACATTGCATTCATGGATGATGTGCATGGTGCTTATTGAGCGTGAAACGAATCATGCACCCGCTGCCAGAAGAGCCCCTTTCTGCTCCTGCCTACAAAATTCGCGGATATGATCAACCACACATTACACAACAATCATCCTCCATGCTCGAGCACCCCGCCATCCTTCGTACTCTAAAAAATGACATCAATTTCAAAAATTGCTCAATGACATGTGACCAAACACCTGTCGGGCATGGTGTCAGCCATGGACATCGCCGACAAGGGGGCGTAGGGTACCTGGCTGCGAATGCATCCTGGGTGGGCGGCGCCGTACTACAAGTCAAGCTGGCCCGTGGGTGGTGGTTGCGGACATCCAACAATGTCTGGGTGGCACCCAAAGAGGTACAGATGTGGCGTTGGAGGAGGAGGGCGCGGATGCAAAGCAAGGGGGAGTAGGGGCGAAGTGGAAGAGACTGGCACTGATAGGGGGATTTGAGTGGCCTGGGGGTGTCGGAGTCCTACATGGCTATTGTTCGGACTCCCGCAAAGCCCCCCAGTTTGCTTCCACTTTGCGGGAAAAAGTGCGTCCGGACCGGTCGGCAGACCAACACTGGCCCGTGTTGGATGGTAAAACATGTCCGGACCGTGGGGTCTAGGCGGATGCGGGCGTTTGAGGGTCCACTTTGAGATGCCCTTATAAAAGATTATTTATTTATTTTGCTACCCCCTGTTCCATAATATAAGTTTTTTTGGGGGTGAAAAGGAGTTTTATTCCATGATTATAGGGTTACAGTCGAGATGCAGAAGTACCTCGATACAGGGGACCCCTTGGTACAACCTCACAACAGTGGTGCACTCACTACAACTATAATTCGCCAACCAATCGGCTACTCTATTTTGATCTCTACCGAGCTTCCGTGGAATAAACTCCCCATCGTCCATCAATGCTTTGATCTTGGTAGCTAGGTGTCCATAGGCCAAGCAGACAAAACCACTACCCGACGGGATAGAAAGAGCCTCTATGGAATCTGATTGAACAATGACTAGGAGATTACTATGTTGAATGGCAAGAGCCATCCCTTGCATCAGTGCATGTATCTCCGCCTCGAAAGCTTCATTACAATTGAACATGAACCAGTATGTCGCAAAGATCACCGAACCGTCATGATAGTGAAGAATCATGCCTACAACCGCCTTACCGTCGTCCAAAGACAATGAACCATCAACAGATAACGTGACTTGATCGACCGGAGGTGGCGGCCGGCGATGTGCAGGGGTTGGAATCCTCACCTTTGGCTGTACCCCGTCTTCCACAACTGGCATCTTTCCTTTAACTATCTCCTCAATTGTGTACCTCCCAGCATGAACGATGGATTTATGTAGCTATCAAGGAACTCCACCATAATATCAATGAGGGTGCCTCCTTGCCATGAACTAGGTCATTGTGCAGCTGCCAAATTCGTCATATTAGATAATAACGCGGTCGCGAACGTCCTCTGAACAACCACACAAAACGTTAAGTAGCCAGTCCTGTCTCAACTAGTTGGTCATCGGCAGGTAGTTGCCGTCTAGTCTTCATCCTTACCCAAATACACTTGGCGTGGCCACAAGAAATCAATGCATGGCAGATTCCCTTGTCCTCTACACCACACAAGGTGTAGGTCGAACGTGTGGACAAGTGCCGAGAAGCCTTGCAGGTCGTGATAGCAAGAGCACCCGACATTGCGTTCCAAAGCATGATCTTCCTCTTTTGGGGAACCTTTGATCGTCAGGTTAAGTTCCAAATGATCCGATCCCCTTCTGGGCTCGAGCTCAAGGCCCGCCGCGAATAAATCATCATTAGGAGCTGTCGTGAGTTGATATGCACTCCTGATAGAAAAGTGCCCACACTTCTTTGGGAACCATAGAAAAAAACCCTCACGCTGTCTGGGTGAAGTGTGGATTTTTACAATTTCACGCACATCCATGGGCTAGAAGTGGTCCTGAAGACGAGATGAACATCCCAAGCATCAAAATCCGAGACCCAATCAAAGCCGCAGTTCTGTTTAGGTGTCACTGACCTGAAAGACGGTCCCCTAGGGATCCAGGGATCTCTCCATGTTCGAGTGGAAGAGCCATCCCCCACTCTTCAAATTATACCTTTCTTAACAAGTTCAAGTATGTACTCAATACCTTTTCATATTGCCGATGAGTTACCCAAAAACACCGTGTCTAGAAGATTGCCATTGGGGAACCATTACAAGTTATTACACCTAATGTGTGAGTGATCTCCTATAGAAAATAGCCTAAAAAACACACTTTGCCTACCAGCACAAAAATGGAAGAAATGAGGTTGCCAATCTCTTTCGCGGTCTCCATCCTTCTTCAGATCTCTCTCTCATTCTCCCTTACCACATTGGCGGCAATTCAAATCTCTCTCATTATGTCCCCATATTTGCAATAAAATATGTTCACGTGCGATCTACATTAAATCAAAATTTTGATTTGAGTGAATTTCTGCAATACAAGTTATGTATATTTTTCAAAAGAAATCCACTTTATGATTTTTGCTTGTAACACAGACCACCTATTTTATTTTATATGCCAAAAATTGATAGACACGAGTTTACACCCACTTAATAAGCGCATCAATTTTTATCTGTGAGTTCTACAAAACTTTAAAAAAATGCTATACTCACTAAGTTTCGGAAAATGAGTTACGCTTTTTTTAATAAATCTGCTCTAGTCGACAGCCAGATGATCTAGGTCCACTCCAACGAAATGTGGGCCAAAAATATCTCCACTCATAGGAGAAGAGGCAGTGGTTTCTCAAAAATAAAAAGAGGCTGTGGATGCCTGACTACAGTCTTTGAACAAACATTTTTGTCATTTCACCGCTTCCGGTGCTCAAATAATCGAAGAAATTAATCATTGTACCACCAGCTCCACATAAAAGAACAAAACACAAAAACGCCGGGAACCAACCCAATGATAAAACACCACTTGAAACGGACCATGCATGCGTCCGGAATCCCATAAGCATGCCCTCCGGAATAAAACAGATTAGGGTCACACCACGCCGATCAGCATCACGTCCATGTGACCGGCCACCAACCGGAGAGAATAGAATGGAGTGGAGAGCGGCCGCTAGCTTGCGTCGGGTCCAATCCAAACGCCATAAACACTCGCACCACTCGGCGCCGTGGTGGGTAGAGCGAGCGAGCGAGGGAGGGGCCGGGGACCAGACCAACCCCCCATGATGCTGTCAGTGGCACGGAATGTAGAGACAGCGCTGAGGGCATGGCCAACGCTCCAGCGTGGACCGCTGCTCCGCAGGTCCACGTCGGAGGAGCAGCCACCGTGGAGAAGAAAGGTAAAAAGACGGGCGCTTGCAGAGCCGGACGAGCTCTTGCAGAAGAACCAGCTTCTTCGCTCCAAAAGTGCGTACAAAAGTAGAAAAGAAGAAAAGTAAGAGAGAGAACTAAGTCAGAGAGGAGCACGCAGTGGAGATGAGGAAAGTCCGTGGGGGGAGAGAGAAGATATGAAGTTGATTATGTCGTGTGTGGGCCTAATGGGGCAGCTATGCATTGGGTTATTTGCTAGGCTAGGTAGTGCCTGAACCGTATTTTGCTTTGATGGAGCGTGAGGCACCGGGAAGGTGATGCTTCCTTTGTACATGCCCTGATAGGCCGATGGCCGAACGCCGTGCGCTGTTGCCCGTGATTACCCGAATGGCCGGATCGCCTTTGCTAGTAGCCTTTTTGGCTTTGGTGGTGCCTCGCAGGTGATGGTGGTGGTGGGCAGGCCGGGACCATTTACAGCGGGGATAAGAAATCGTCCAGGTGAAGAACTGTTCCTTGGAACGAATGCTGAAGTTTCTCAAAAAAAAAAAAACTTGGGATGCTGAATGTGCCAAGCTGGCACTGACTGACATGTGGAGGAGCATCGCGCCCGTCCGTCGCCGTCCCGCTGCATCCGGTAACCACCGCCGATCAACGTCGGGCGGGCCGTGGCGAGGGAAGTCCACACGGTTACGATCTCCCCATCATTTCACCCCACCCCACCTCACCTCACCCCAAAGCGTCAATGGCAATCAATCCGAGGACGGGGAAAGATGGGCTGGTAGCGGGCGGGTGAAAAGGCAGGACATACTTTTGCTTCCCCTCCGCTGGGGCAAACGCAAGCCCGAACGAAAAGGGCTTCGTCAGCCGGGGGCAGAGAGGTTAAAAAAAGGTTAGGGGAGGGGAGGCCGGCGGAGCGCGAGGGGCGAGGCGACGCGGTGCGGTGCCGGGGACGGGCGCTGCTGGCCACGGTTATAAAAAGTAACGGGGCGCGTCGCGGGTAGAAAGCCAGGGGAGGGTGCGGTGGGAGGCAGGCCGCGGCTCATTTCCCCCCTTCTTTCTTCCCCCCGCCCGCCCGCGCCGTTCCACGCCGCCGCCGCCGCCCGCCGCCCGCCGCCCGCCGCCGCCACGGGGACACAATCACCGGCGCCGCGCCCCACCGGCCTCCTCCTTTGCGCCGCGCCGCGCGGGGCTGGGCTGAGGTGGGCCGCGCCGACACGCGGCACGTGGGGAGCCACCACCACCACCACCACCACCACCCCTATGCTCCTTTGCCCGCCTGCTAAGGTAAGGTATGGCATCGATTCCGCTCCATTGCCCCCGCCTTTCTCGCGTCGCGCTCCGTCCCTCTCTCTCCCTCCTCGCTTTGCTTGCTCCAGGCGATTTGCCCCGGATCTGTGTCCCAGCCGCCGGATCTGAGCGCCCACCGGGCATTCGCTCCAATGCGAATCCATGTATAGGTTTGTGCCTGGCCGTGCCGCGATAGCTTATTTTCAGGATTATGCCGGGATGCTTTTCTGTTTGGATTTTTCATCTTCCTTTGGTTGGCTGATTTAGATTTTTGCGCGGAAAGGTTCCTTTTCTCCCGTTAAAAGGCGCCTTTTTTCTTCCTATAGATGAGAAAAATCTATGTTTTCTGTGCTTGCAATGTAAATTGTGATTGAGGTGGCAATGCAGAAGTTTGAGAGAGAAGCTCAGAAAAACAAGGTAGCAATGCAGGCGTTTTCCCACTAATTCCAACCTGAGGCGATATTTTGAGTTCGGAGATGTTTCTATATGTATGGATTTTGCTACGATAAATCCGTTTCAGCCAGTAATGGGATAGCAACATTATTTTCGAATTTTGATGTTTCAAGCAACGGTATAGCTCGATCACCACGCCAATTGAGATGCCGGGTCGTTATTGCGATTGATGAATAGCATCATTGATAGTACCGATACTGTTTGCAATGTCCAGCTCCACCAATGTTATACACTTCTACCCTGGTATTAATGTATGCCTAGTATTATGTGATTTAGGTAAACGAGTGCTATATCTGATTCTGATATTTCCCTGAGAAATATGTTTCGTTTTGTGCATTAATGTTGGTTCTAGCAACACGTGAGCCGCAAATTATTATCCACTTAAAATGATTCAATTCAAAATTTTGCTGTGTACAGACCTCCATGTATCTTAGTATATTAAAAGGGATATTAAAATGGATTCTTTAAACTAGATTCGGAAATGTTGCTAAATTTGTGTTGGTTTCTGATAGAGATCGTCAGTTGACTGCGTTATATATAATCCAAATGGTTCTACGTCGCATCAATGTTCATGCTTCGTGGAAATGATTCTTGTTCCTTTGGCATACACTATACCATGTCATCGAGCGCAAAAAGTTTTATAATCGACCACATCATTCTGATTCAAATAAATTGTGTCAGATTGCACCAGCAGTGATCTTGGGAGCTTAAAGTGTTCATCAAAGACATGGGAAAAGTGGTCTTCGGGGCATATCACCTTCAATGCAAGCTATTTGTTTCAGAAGAAACTTTTGATTGGCGTGTTTTAGCTCGTGGGAACACCCAACTCTTCTCTCTGGTGAACTGCACATAGTGGTTCTATGCTCAACGACAGCAGGCTGAGGCGATCCTGAAGCGATACTCCAGTCTATGCTCCACATCTACATGTAAAATACCTGCTTTGTTTTTCCTTTCTTTTGTTCTATTGGCTAAGTTTTTATCATCTCATTTTGTTTATTCTCTGTTTATCAGCGCATCATCTCCAGAGTAACTTCTTATTGTAGTCAAATCCAGTAGTAGATGCTGATCATGTAAACTGGCCAATGATGTGCTCGTAGAATAATTAAATTCTACTATTGGGAGTTCAAACTGTTCTTTCCTGCATGTATTAGCATGTGAAAACTAAATCAACCATATCTCTTGAAACATTCTGAATTTCTTTTCTCTTAATATATGCAGGGTCAACCATCTTTACTGCATTCAGTCTCCATCTGTCACTCCCTAGTTAGTTGCCATTTGCTTGCTGTATATCATCTGAGGTCAAGGCTCATCCTTGCTATATTCTGGGACTCTACTATGGTTGCTGTGGGATCTTCGTGAGGGGACCAAATCCAAGACAGCACAAACCAGTGGAGGCCCACTGTTCAATTGACGGATCATACATCTGTTTGTGCGAACTGATAGACAAGATATTGGTCGCTTAGACTTTGAAACACTTCTCTGTGCTTGTTGTTGATTTTTCTTGATACCTGGTTGTCCCAAAGGAAAAAGGCTTCTTGATACCTGGTTGTCCCAAAGGAAAAGGCTTCTTGATACCTGGTTGTCCAAAGGAAAAAGCTTCTATCAGGCAACAAAATTACCGGAAAAATGGATAGGTAACCCTTTTTGTATTTTTTCTCTCCTCTGGATAACAGTTGTATTGAATTCCTGTTTCGGGTTTGCATTTTTCTTAGAGCGCCTTATCTTTGCAGATTCAAGTTGATTAAGGAAGTTGGTGATGGGACATTCGGGAGCGTATGGCGCGCTATAAATAAACAAAATGGTGAAGTTGTACGTATCCTATGATATATCACTCTTGCTATCTTTACCTGAACTGTGAAACAATGAAGTTGACGTCAATGTTTCATATTAATCCAATGTAGGTGGCCGTTAAGAAAATGAAAAGAAAATATTATTCTTTCGAGGAATGTATGAGTTTACGTGAAGTAAAGGTACTTTAGCTAGTCATGTACTCGTCTCTCTGATGTTCTCTAGCATATTACTTACCTTCAAATAACATGTCTTCTTTATTGAAGTCTTTGCGGCGCATGAATCACCCTAACATAGTGAAGCTCAAGGAGGTCATAAGGGAAAATGATATATTATACTTCATAATGGAATACATGGTACTTAAGCACGTGATTGATAACAAAGTTTATAACTACCCCATATCATGCTTTTGTTGAATATTGTCCATTGTTTCATTTAGGAGTGCAATCTCTACCAACTTATGAAAGACAGAGTAAAGCCTTTCGCGGAGTCAGATGTCCGTAATTGGTGCTTTCAGATTTTCCAGGCTCTTGCCTATATGCACCAGAGGGGATACTTTCATCGTGACCTCAAACCAGGTAGGATTTCTTATGTACTCATCTACCCCCTGCCCTGTATTTTTCTACCAGCCAAATTAAATGGAAGTCTGACATTAGTGTATTGTGAGTTGTAGTTAAAGCCTTCTAGCAGCTATAGGTGTTCCAATTTTGCAGATCAACTGATGCATTTTTTTCATTCATTCATATTTTATTGTTTTATTAACTATATTGCTATACCATTCCAGAGAATCTGCTGGTTAGCAAAGATGTCCTAAAGCTAGCAGACTTTGGTCTAGCAAGAGAAATTTCATCTGCACCACCATACACAGAATATGTGTCAACACGCTGGTTAGTGCCGCTCCCATGGCCCCACCACACAGAGAACAACAATGATATACTTTTTCTTGAACCCCATGTGTTTCAATGTCTTAGGTACCGAGCACCTGAAGTATTGCTCCAGTCATCTGCTTATGATTCTGCAGTTGGTAAGAACCTACTACTGTCTACTTTGTGCTTGCCTACACATGCTAGCAACTAATAAATGGACCTTCTTCATAACTTGGTAGATATGTGGGCAATGGGTGCCATAATGGCCGAGCTGTTGACACTCCATCCTCTTTTCCCTGGCACAAGGTAATATGATTTACCATATCTTCTGCTATTGTGACTGGCACTCTCTGCATACTTCGTATGATTGTGTCTGTTCTTTTCCCCTCGTAGTTACCGTCTTTGATCACTTGTTTCTTATTTCACTGTATAGTGAAGCAGATGAGATTCTCAAGATTTGCAACGTTATTGGTTGCCCAGATGAGCAAACATGGCCCCAGGGATTGTCTCTTGCAGAGGCGATGAAGTATCAGTTCCCACAGGTCAATATTCATGTTTCCTTGTCTATAGTACTATTGCTGTGATTCTCCAGGTCAGCAATTCTTGTGTAAGCAGTAGAATTAATACCTGTTATTTGCGTTATCTGTAAGTTACTAGCATCTGTGAGCTGTGTTATTTCCTTCGTCGTCATGCATTTTATGCCCTCATGTTAATCTTATGGGTCCTGTTTTCTTGAGAATATCAGGGCTGCTTCACTTTGCATATTGTGTAGCCTTCACACCTTT
Organism: Triticum dicoccoides; assembly: GCF_002162155.2. Classification (NCBI taxonomy): domain Eukaryota; kingdom Viridiplantae; phylum Streptophyta; class Magnoliopsida; order Poales; family Poaceae; genus Triticum; species Triticum dicoccoides. Next base: position 508,440,947 of record NC_041390.1, read on the forward strand.
TTAAATGTTATGCATGGTTTATGGAGTGCAACTCCATGTTAGGTTTGAAACAAGACACGAGTCAACATCTTGTTCTAACTTGATTCATGACTTTAACCTAGATTATGTGTGATCTCATGCACTATGAATGCACATGAATACTTGCTCAGTGGTTCTTTGTATATGCAGATCAGAGGCAGTCAACTGTCGGAGGTAATGAAATCAGCCAGTAGTGAGGCAGTTGACCTTATATCCGTAAGTCCTTCAAATTTTTTGTCCTAGATGACATTCCCGAACTCATTGGGTTTCCTAATTTTCCTTTTCCTTCTACATCTTGTAGTCTCTGTGCTCATGGGATCCTTGCAAGAGACCAAAAGCTGCGGAAGTTCTCCAACATGCCTTCTTTAAGGTAAAACTATTTTTCCGATTGTTTTGTTGCTTTTTCTTTGCTCTGGAGACTAATCGGTTTTCTTCTTGTCATCCAACCATTAGGATTGTACATATGTTCCAGCTTCTGTCCGGCCAAAAGCTGCAGGCCCTCCTAAAACTCCTCCGGGTGGTTAGTATACACACTTTTGCCCCATAGCCTGTTCGTTCCTAAAGCCCTTGTTTTACTATGATTGGTCCATTTGTTTCAGTTGGAGCAAGAGGACTTTCAGGACACATTGCTCGGAGATACTCCACTGGAGCTCTCTCCACAAGCAAACCTGCTGCCAACATATCTATAAAACCGAGCAGCTTATCTAAGATCGGTAATATATATTATCTCTTTTCTTGAAGTACTCATAATTAACTAGCATTACCGTCTAAATTGTAAATCTGTTTATCCATCTTCCAGGTGTGCAAAGAAAACTTCAATTGGATCGCCAGGCACCACAGAAGAGTGCACGGCCCACTGAGAGTAACACCAAACAAACTACTAGTCGAGTACCGGCAAGGAATAGCCCAGGCAAGTTTCCTATATAAAGCTGCTTTGCGTCCCAAAGCTTGTGGTCTGATCATGAAGATCTTTTTTCTTTCTTTCACTGGAACCACAGGGAACGCGAACCCGATATTAAGGCATTCACGCAGTTTACCTGAAACTGGCCGGGCAACGGTTCAGAAGGTTTCGACTATCACCGAAAAGCTTGCTCATATGTCTGTGACCTCTCGAACACGCACGGCCGTGAAGCCCCCTGTCCCGCTGTTGAAGGCTGGGCATCTCAAGTCAGACTTCCTCGGGAAATCCGACGAAATCCCTCCGGCAAAGAGATTGACAAGAAAGTTGGTGAGCTAAAGGAGTATAGAGTGAAGAACCGATCAGCTGCAGCAGCGAGGCATGTAGGCTACAGAGCGAAAACCAGGTTCGCCTCGGCGCCAACCGTGTGTTTTGCCTGTTCATGGTCCTTGCGGTAGTTTCCTCCCCCTGCTTGCTTGGTTCAGGTGCCACGGTAGAGAATGTGTTGTGAATGTGCTCGAGCCTGCTGACCTTTCCCTGTACTGGGGTGTGGATTTGCCCATGCCCCGAGTTTGTCCCGTGTATGAACAAAACATGTGTGGTCTTGGTTTGGTTTGTGAACTAGTTTTCTCAATCGTTCATATCGCAGACCGTTGTCCTGTTCATGTGCAATCTAACAGTCGACAAACCCTCCAATGAAGAGGATAATTTGGCTTCGCTTGTACAGTTTGCGAGATTTAACAGAACACGCTAGTGTATCCTGCCTGGTCAAATTTTAAATTTGTTGGGAAGTCCATTCATATTTTTTGTTGCGCCGTGACAATATATCTCCCTTACATTTTCAAAGCTTTTAGGGTCTCTTTGGTTTGAAGTTTTTTGTTTTGTTTTGCATTTGCATTTGCTATTGGTGAGTTTGCCTGAAAATTGAAAGGCTGTAAGCCAACTTTTAGTCCATTCGATCCGAAAAAATGGATCGGGGTTCCACTATCAAATGGATAATTGGTGCAAGCTGAAGGATATTGCACCCCTCATTCATGAAAAATTGGAAGGTGAGCGAGGCGCTCAAGGAAAATGCGAAAATGCTTGGATTTATAAAATTAAGCTCTCCTATGATTTCTCCTGGGTTCATATCGTTGAGTTCATTGACCTTTGGATGCTTATCCATATTTCCACCTTGATGACCTCACTGAGGATGGCATTGTTGGGAAGCATACAAATGATGATCATTACATGACGACCTCTGCAAATAAAGTGCAATTCTTGGTGATCATCTTATCCTCTATGGAGCACACGGTTTGGAAGCTTGGCCCTCCCAAGGTCAAGTTTTTCATGTGGCCTATTCAATTAAGGGTTTGGACGGCCGACCGCTTGGCCAAGCGTGGATGGCCAAATTGCGGCCCTTGTCCGCTTTGCGGAAGGGAGGCATCATGCTTTGATTTTGAAGCCTTGTCTTTGTCTGGCTTCATCTTGGGACTTTTGATACCTTCTTATGGATTGGTGGATCAACCTCTCCGGGTTGACACCCATGGCATCTCTTACAATGCTTGTGTATTGGACAATTTGAAACGAAAGGAATTCCCGTGTCTTCCATCACAAGAGTGCCCCTCCGTCTATTTTGCTCAACATGATAAAGAATGAGGCCAAGCTTTGAGTCATCACCGTCTGTAGATTTGTGAGGTGCCAGTTTGGGCGAGATTTGTACTTGGCCATGGCTGAATTGTGGTCTGTACCACCACTTGAATCGTTGAAACCCATTGAGAAGGAATGGCTACTGCAGGTCCTAGCTCCTCTAACTGATACTCAGAGAAGTATGGTGATGCTAATCTTTTGGAGAAGCTGGTATGTCCGGAACGAAATTATTCACTTCAAACCTGCCCCACCTATGGTTGTCTCGATGCGGTTCTTACAGGAACATATGAATATTTTGTTCTGCATCAAAATAAACCCCCATATGGACCTGGCAAAGGGAAAGCACAACATTAATTTTGAACAAAGAGCCATACCACAAGTGCAAGCCCCCGTTAATGAAACTTCATGGAAACTGCCTCAACAAGGTTGGGTCAAGCTTAGTACGGATGGTTCTTACTCATCGGAAGGTGGTGCGGGAGCTGGGATGATATTGCCGAATGTTGATGGCACTATTGCATGGAAGGGGTGTCTTTTGCAATTCAACGATCTGATCTTCCCATTGAAATCGAGATGGATTCGAGGGTGGCGGTGGAGATGCTATCCAGTGGTGTAGTGGATCGTTCAGTTTATGCTTCTTTAGTTGGTGAAATTAAATTTCTATTAAACCTTAGGCATTCTTGTATTACTCATGTCCCTCGCTGTCAGAATAAAGCGAGTGATAGGCATGCCAGCTTTGCTAGATTAGAAGGTCGGACCATGACCTGGGTTGGGTCAGGACCTGAGGATATTGTGAAGATTGTCCTGGAGGATTGTAAGGACCTGGTAATTGAGTAATACAAGTTTTGTTTACCCGAAAAAAATAGTCATCACCGTCTGCCAAAAAATTAGGGTCAATAATGCCTGGAGAGTAATCATTTTATCTTCTAAGGCTGGTCGCCTATAACACAAACTCTATTTTGCTCTTAATTAATAGATGAGGCAAAACTTATGCCTTTGTTTTGAAAAAATGATAATTGGTGTAAGTCAATTATTTGGAAGAAGAAAAGGAGGAAAGCTCCGCCCCGAGGCCGAGCCAGGATAAAGCACTAGCCAGAGATAGGCGGAGCATTGACATGGAGGAGGGGGTTTGCTTTTCGTGCTTGATCGCCGCTCGGATTAGGTAAAGTGCCGCCGCAACTAGAGGCAAGTTAGGGAGACGAGTGGCTAATGAAGGGGTGGTTGGAGTAGGAAGAAAGGACAGAGGGAGAAGGAAAGGCTCAATTAAAGTGTGTTTTTACTTTCTAGTCTCGGGCTCACATGCACCCGGATAAACAGTAAAATCCAAAAAAAATATTACTGAAAATCTAAAAAAAACTATGTTTTTAGATAAACACTGATGAATGTTTGAATTGCATGTGAATTTTTGTTATGAAATCACATTCGTGGATGTGTGGGAAAAAATAAAATTAGTGCTTGAAAATGATACGAAATCTTTTTGAAGTATAGATTCTGTTTTAATAGCCCAGACCTCCACAAATGCCATTACATCACAAATTCTTGCACGCAGCTGAAACAGTCAATCAATGTTTACATTAATTTTTGTTTCAGATTTTAGATTTTTTTTTGTTATTCCCCCCTTCAGCTTTTACTGTTCATATGTGAGCATGTGAGCTCGAGACTAGAAACTCAATGTCCATGCCACATTTCTACCAATATTACTATTCATCATCCAAGGTGCAGAATAACTTATTCTTCACCCGAGGTAAACTTTCGATCACTTTATAAACAAATTACGTTTGGAATACAAATATTTACATTCATATTGATTCACTACGTAAAATTTGATATAAAAAAACAGAAAAAAGGTTATAAGACCACAAATATCGTATTTTATGTATGTTTTACACTATGTTTTTACATTCGTAATTTTACGTAACATAAAATATTTTAATTTTACGTAACATAAAATATTTTTTACGACGAGTATATATATTTTCTTACGTTCTCTTTTTATGTATGAAATAAGACACAATTTACGAAACCTAAAAATACGATTCATTGATGCCAAAATAGAGAGGGGGTGAAGAATAATTATTCCTCACCCAGGGTGATATATATTTTGCCTGTTTCTTACCGTTGTGAAGTTCATGTGAGATGTAAACAGATCAAAGTTCACAGAAAGCAGGTAAAAAAAGAACAAAGAAACAAACGAATCACACTGTTCAGCAAGATACAAACCGATCCAAAAAAAGGAAGAACCGGTAACTGTCCGGTAAACACATTTTACACAAGGCGCAGCAGCCTGAACCATCAACCTGCCGCCTCTCAAGACGAATAGAACTAACGGCAGCACTAGCTTTAGTACAGTATAAGTATCACACCATCACCATCACTCTAACCTACGAGGCCCCCCTGGACCCGGGTCACCTGACGTACGTACGTGTTAGCTGGCTGCTTCAGTTCAGTGTGCCTCGCTCGCTCGTCGCTACAGATACTGCGTGTGTATCCGGTCCCGGTTCTGCTCCCACCACACCTTGGCCCGCTCCTCGCCGAACCGCTCCCGGCTGCAACCACACACACCACACCATCGGTCGGGTTAGTCGAGTTCACGTGAGCGCGCGAGATTCGGCAGCAGCAAAGGTGATGGTCGGCCAGCGGTGGGCGTGCCTGAAGCGGACGCGGCGGAGCTCGCGGGTGCCGTCGCCGAGCTCGCGGATGGTGATGTGCACGCCGGGCTCGTCCTGCTCCACCCACTCCGCCGCCTCCAGGTCGCTCGCGTTGCTCACCGACACGGACGCCTCGTCCAGCGACGACGTCGTGGCGCGCGACGGGTCGTAGGGCGCCGGGGCGCCGGCGCTCGACGGCATCGACGACGCGCCCGCCCCCGCGGCCGAGTTGAGCATGTTGAAGTGGTGCGCCCACACGTGGTCCGACGGGTCCGGCACGGCCGTGGACGGGTGGCACGCCGCCTTGTATGACGTGGTCCGGGTGATGGGCCGCTCCCTGCTCGCCGCCGTCGCGGACGGCGGCGGCAGCACCACCGGGCTCTCCCTCGTCGAGCCGGCGCGGGAGTAGAATGATTCTCTCTGCTTGCAATGCAAACCCACGGTTTCAAATCATGATCAGGACACGGATGAAACGAGAGGACGACGTGGAAATATATGGCGGCCGGCGACTGACCTGCATGGCGTCGTCGATGGAGGACGACGGCGTCGAGAGGCCCTGCTGCCGGAACGTCTGCACGTTGTACAGCTCCACCACGCGGTCGTAGTTCTCGCCCCACCACCGCTGCGCCTCCCACTTGTTGAACATCTCCCGGCTGCATTTTTTTTATGTTGCTTCATCAGTTCATCACTATCACTCAGTCTCTGCTCACGATACCGGCATCGAAGCATCGATCGATCGGCACAAACCTGAAGCGGATGCGCTTGAGGTCGTTGCCGGCGCCGCCGGGGATGGAGACGAAAGTGATGTGCACGCCGGGCTCCACCTGCGCGGTCCACTCCCTCGGCACGCGGTCTTCCTCCAGGACGACGGCCTCCTCATCGTCTTCGTCGTCCTCGGCCTCCTCCCCGATGCTCGGTATCCAGCTCGCGCTCGGGTTCCTCGCGTGCGGCTGGAAGCCATGGTTGATCTTGGGCATGTCCCACGTTGTTGACGGGGCGCCCGCGCTCGACGTTGTTCTCGTGTAGCTGTACGCCTCGCCGGCCCCGTCGGACGTGAAGCCCGAGTCGTCGATGATGCCCGGGTACGCGGCCAGCCGGCTGGAGCGGTGGAAGCGGTTGCCCCTGAAAGATGGGCTCCCGGTGGCCTTGTAGTGCTTGCCGGAGCCGGAGAACTTGAGCACCATGTCCTTGAGCTGGAAGCACATTTGCAGGAGCTCCGTCAGTCAGCCAGATCACCAGTTAATGTAATGTAATATACTCATAGCAGAGAAGACAAAATATCAATTGTGACTCGAATTAGTAGCAGCATATAGTACTAGAGAAGGGAACGTGTTATAATTAATTAATTGTTAATTCTGCTCGATTAGGACCCAACAAAAGAACGGACGAAAGGAACGCCGTGTTAGCTTGCCGGGGTGTAGCTGAATATTCAGACACACATTTCTTCAAACAATATCACCAAGTACATCAGTGTCGCGAATATATTTCGCCTCGCAATCAAACGTCTCGCTCTAGTGTGATGCCATCCATCACGGTTAGTACTTTCTTTCTTTTTTATGAGAAAATCTCTCTCTCTCTCTCTCTCTCGCTCTCTAGACACCACCACTACCACATTTGCCGGGAAAATATCAGGTGATACCAGCACTTAGATGATACCGTGATACGGGCTTCTTGGCCGTTGAATCTCAGATCCAACGGCTCCCAAAAGTCTGTTGTACCTACACGAAATTTTGGGACTCCCGGTTGACTTTTTTGCAAAATGCTCAAGAACTCCCGGGAGCCGTCGGATCTGAGATCCAACGGCTCCCAGAAGCCCGTATCATGGTATCACCTAACACATGGTATCACCTGATATCTTCCACATTTGCCGATGGGGCATGGTATACCTAAGCATCAGGAGCGCCTGATATTTCCCCCCACACACGTCCATAATGAACGGCTCCGCCCAACCCAAGAGCCACAGGGAGGAATCATCATGATCACTTTTAGGTCTAGAATGTGCCCTAATCTTGTTCCCGAGATCAAGCATCAAGATCGTGCCTACTGCGCGATAATTCATCAGTCTTTAAGCAAAGCTTCAATCATAACAGCGGGTGTTTAATGATAGATGCCGTTGTTGTAACTAGTGGTAGTAGGAAACTAACCACGCAGCACATTTTCGCCTAGCAGAAGCCTAGAAAGCACAAAGGAACCAAAGGCCAAGCGCACCACCGTGCCCTAATTAGTCCACCGAGGACATCTTTGGTCTGAAGCAAGGAACAAATAAGCACTTGCGTACTACTACTCCAAGACAAAGCGGCACCGATCATGATCAGCCAGCGGGGAGGCTCCCATAATGCATGCCGTGTGTTGCCTAACGTTTGTACTTTTAACTGATTGCAAAAGCCAAAGCGTGCAGGAAGCCAAGGTGTAAGGAAAGGACAGTGGTAAACACTCGAGGGGTGGCATGATAACGCAGAGAGGATGATGGATGGATGGTGCAGGGAGAAAGAGGCCCGGGCCGGGCCTAACTCTGAAGCCTAGCCTTGCGACCAGGCCCATGGAAGGACCACGGAATGAGTGATGCTACTACGGGCTACGGCCCATCTTTATTCCTTGCGTGAGCAGCAACACACACATTTGGAACTCGTATTATAAAAGAAAAGATAGAGAGAGTATTATAGTATTGGCTTGGAAGAGTAAAGCCAAGGGTTAAATCAACCAAAGAGCGGCTTTCCAGGATGGAAAGGCCCCATTAGCATCTCCCATCATGTGTGCTTCGCCATACCTTTCTTCGGAGCAAGGAGGACGGACGGACGAACAAGCAACGGTACCAAGTGCGAAAGGCGGAGAGGGGAATGTGGGGAACAAAAGAGACGAGAACAAATCCCATCCTTGCGCACAGCGCCCCAACCCAAGGCTGGGCGTTCCGGTGCGGGGATCGATCTAGGAAAAGCAGGCGCTTATATTCCCCTGGGCCTTGACCGACTTTGTGACCCAAGAATGTTTGGAAATGTGAGGACACTGCCATCCATCATGTACTACTAGCTCCCACTTGGACGCCGTTCTCCCGCTTTTCATTTGAAAAACTAGACTGGAATGCTGTGTACTGTGTAGTACTCCTATGTGTAGTGTATTGCTGTGCTCCCTCGTGTTCTTTTTCAAATGTCAGGGACGGCATGCATGGTGGCGGCGAGTAGTTGCAGAGCGCATTCAAATCGACTGATCAATGCATGTAGTACGTACGTGGTACTCTCTGCACGAGCAGAAAAAGCAGAAGCCATGGTGGGCGCTAGCTTAGCTTATAGCTGTTCTTCCTCGGGATACCGAGTTTATTTGTTGGGATGCAGCAGCAGAACACTAAGTGAGTAGGTAAAGATGCAGGTACGTAGTACTAGCCAGTACTGCACGACGGAGTACATACATACCTGTGAGGTGAGGGACTTGCCGGCGTCCCTGCCGTTGGGTGCGCCGACAGCACGGGAGCCGTCCTCCCCACCGTCCTTGGTCGAGCAGGCGATGCATGCCAGCATCTTCGCTTCTCCCTTTCACGCCCCGCCGGCCACTCGATCGCCTGCTTCTCCCCTGCTCCGGATCACACTGCATCGCAGGTATATATAAACGATTGTTGGTCAGTCGATGCTTATCTTGAGTGACACCAAGCTTCACGCAAAGGAAAATGCAAATGAAAGGTACTATGAGTGGTTAAGAAGCTCCGGTGCAGCCGCCGGCGGCATGTGTAAAGGGTCTGTCTCTTCTCGGATGAAATGAATGAATATTTCTGCATCGAGCTTGTACTACGTGGCACCGGGCCCGTACGAGAAGCACATGAGCAGGGCCATGCACGTTTGGGCGAGAGAGCGCGCGGCCGGCATAAATTCCTGGTGAGTCAGTCAGTCAGTGCCGGCGACGTGCGCGCGCCGGCCACCCTAGGCCTAATGCATGCCGCTCTGGCTTCTGCCGCAGCCTTTGGGGCCTCCTTAAACGCGCGCACGCGGACAGACAGCAACCGCACGTCGCGCGCGCGCGGGCAGCCACAGCCCACAGCCATCGCCGTACGGGCGCGGGCGGGCACCCGCAGTGCCTATCGGGAGAGCGCACGCGCGCGCGACGGGCCCCATGCATGTGTGCACGCGCCGGGGTGGGCGCCCGGGCCTGGCAGCTAGCTCCGTCCATGTCCGCTCTGGCTGCAGGGCACTGTCGCTATGCCATGTCTGTCTCGTGGAGCTGCCCCGCTAGGCCTGCCTGCGCGGTAGGGGCGCCACGGAGCAAGGAACCGAGTCAATGCGGCAGCGTAGGAGGCTGCTTCGTACCACAGGCTATTTGACAGAGAGCAGCGGCCGGTGGTGCAAGGCCGGTAGGTTGATTGCATGCATGGATCGGTGATAGGGTGATGATGGTGATAGGGTGACACCGGATCGATGCTGGATGCTGCGCGCTGCGAGCCCGCCACCGGTGGGATCGGCGGGCTTTCCAGAGCGGAGGGGTGGGCTCGGTACTCGGTAGAGTGTTCATTCAAGTTCTACGACGGACCTCATTTATCTGCGCTGCTGGACACTGCCGCAAGTACAGCGTGCGCAGAGAAGGTTCCGCGTAGATCTTGTGTAAGTGTATATCATCGCTGGAAATAATTCTCGCAAAAAAAGAAACAGTAACAATAAATTAACAGTGGTAGAACAACTACAGCCTGCCCTCTCCGTATGTCGATCCCTGTCGCTCCTCTGTCAGCTAGCTTGAGAGAGGCGAACAAGGGACCTGATGGATGCACATATTGCCCGGATAGGCCCATGAGGCCCTTTAAAGCCCAGGGCCCCGAGGAGGTTCTCAGTCACTGCCAGTGGACCCCAGTAGAAAAATCGAAATGCAAACCAACATCACAAATCCAACATCGCCGCTGCCCCCGCTGGCTAACGTAACAGCGTGCCATCTCAGAGAAGACGAAGATAACAGTGCCACGCAGAGATTTAAGACCAGCTATCGTGCCGTTTCCCTAGTAAGTAAGCAGAAGCTGATATACAGTAGGAGCCATGAACGGATATGCATAATGCCAAATGAAGGCAGCACACTTACCAGTTCCGCAAACGTCCCGATCGATCGCAGCAGCGCTTCCGGCCACGCGGCAACAGTGGTGGCGTCCGTATCCCCCCCTCGCTCACTGCTGCATCCTTTTTTGAGTGGTCATCTCACTGCTGCCTCTGACGCCGAAATGATCTGAAGATTGAACAGGGGGAGGAAGCGGATTATACTCCACTTACACTTAGTATGATGATGATGATGGTGATGAGGCAAGTGTGCGACTAAACTCGAAGGTTCGGTGTGCGAATCACCACGAGCCTCCCCCGGTAAAGAAACGGAGGAGGGGGAGGAGGAGGAGGAGGAGCACTCATTGGTGCGAGAGGGCGTCCACGCCACGGGAAAAAGGCAACAGTGGGAAACAATGGGATTGCCCCCCGAATGGATGGATGGACCCAGGAGAGGCTGGAGATCTTAATGATCAACGCCGCAACGAACTCGATGGCGCCCGGTAAAAAGAGAGAAGGCAGACCGAAATGTCCTAGAAAAAGAAGGAAAAAACAGAGCCGGAATGCGAAGCCAAGACGAACAAGATCTTCTCGGGAAAGGGAAAAAAAGAAGAACTTGGGAGTACCTTCTTCTTCTTTCCTCTTCTTGGCCGCTGCCTCCGCTCTGCCCCTCTGGTGAAATGCCCGGTGGAGCAGACTGCGGACGGATCCTCGTAGGCGCGCGCGGGCGGGCGGGCCGGCGGCGGAGGGGCAGGATCGCCGCGGAAACGACACCGCGCGGCAGAGCTTTCGGCTGACGCAGCCCTCTCGAGCAACTGACGAGGAGGGAGTTTATTTTCTTTCTAATTGTTTTCGCGAGAGGGGAGCAGCAGAGCGAGGAGGGAGGAGGGAGGAAGCAGAGAGGGTGCTGGTGGGGGCGGGGGGTGGGACGGGATCCCCGGATTCGCTCCCGGCCGTCTGATCCGCCCTGGAAATCGAGCGAATGCCGCTGCCAGAGCACGCGCACGCCGACCCAGCGCTGTGCCTCCCCGAGTATTTATATAGGGGCCTCGCCTCCGCCCCGCCCCGGCGAGGTCGGTCGGTCGGTTTTCAGGCGATCCGCGCCGTCCGTATCGCCCGCGTGGATGCGTGGCGTGCCGGCACCGTGGGACGGATTCGGGTGGGCCGCCCGTGCTCCCCCCGCGCCGGGGCCCGGCCCGTTATCCACGCATGGCGCCCTACGTGACGTGTTTGGTGCTAAAGTTGCGCAGGTGCGGGGCGCGTGACGGACCGCCGTGGCCGTGCTGCTACACGGCGGTCGGGTTGGGGGTCTCGCCGAGGCGGCGCGGCCGTGTCGTATCTGCCGGCCAGCCGACGGGCCGGCGCGCCCTTTGCTTAGCCTGAGCTTGACGCCATTGGGAAACGGGACAGGTTGTTGATTGTCGGGGAATCTGAAAATCACGTCAAATCGATCGCCGTAGTATTCAGTACTCCCTCCGTTCCGATTTACTGGGCTTGGTTTTAAACTAAAACCACGACGAGTAAATCAGAACGGAGGGAGTACTACTGTACATGAGACTACCCATAACAGAAATAACATAAATAGTAACATCAAACATATTTAGGTTAAATAGATGATATGGCATACAATAAATGAAGAAAGAGATGAAAGTGATAACATAGCTAGTTACTATTAGCATGAGTAACATCACATATTAAGGCAAGATGTGTCTATAGCCTAATAAATGAAGTGCTCTATGTTACCACACATATATTACTTTCCACTATAGATGTAGTAATATAGAGTAATAACAAGAGCATGTTACTAGTTTATATTACTATCCATTATGACTAGTCTGAGGCTGCCGCAATTAAGGACAACGATGTTCCTGTAAAACGCTCCTGAATGCTCGGACCGGCATTTTCAAACACACCTTTGTCACCCAATGCCCGTTCATCAAATGTGTCTCAACCGGTTCGGATGTCCGAGCTCCGACAAACAGGAACCAAATGTATGGGAAGTTTGCGAACGTTTGGACCTCTGCCACGGTCCATCCGAAATCCCACATGAAGCACCTTTTTCCCATTTCGTCCTTCTCCGTTATGCTATGTATCCATTTCAGTTAGCGACTGACGGCCTTGTGGTGCCATCCCTGTTACCACTCCACTTCAACTACGTCGTTCTTTCACTTTGGATCCGGTCGCAGCCCAGGTATCCTTCGCTATCTGCCGACACCATCCATGGCAGACACCATGTGTGGCTAGTGTTTGATAAAATGTTGTTTGTGTTTTTTTTTACGTTTTTGTTATTTACTTCGAAGCAAAAACAATTGATACGGACAAAAAGTACTTATAGCCCTAATTCATTGAGTCGTCTTCTTCGAATGAGGATGAGGAATATGAGGATGATACGGCGATGATGAGGGCAGTTCTTGTAGGCGCGGTGCATGCATAGAACCATGTTCTCAAATACAAGGGTTCACTAAAGGGGCATCCAGTGTCGAATCAAAATAGTGCACGAGGCATCTGGTCGAGCATTATGGGGTCCTATGGATAACTAGAACATGTGTCCTATTAAGCTGAATTCAAATACAAAATAATTTATTTTAAAATTTTATGTTTGGATTGTAATATTTTTATTTGAATTATTGTTGCACTGAAATATTTATCTTTTGATTGCTTAAGGATTGTGCTATTTATCTTTGATTGTTTTGAGTAGTCTAGGTATAAAAAAAAGGAAAATTTTTGTTTTTGCCACTCTAGATTTTGCCAATTTTCCTTATGCCATTCTAGTTTTTGACATTTTTTTACTTTTGACAGTTATCACAATTGCCATTCCGTGTCAAAAGCAAAATAATTTTATTTCAATTTTGCCACTCTTAGTTTTTGAAACATAGCACAATTGCCACTCTGAAAATTTTGCTTTTGGCACGGGAATGGAAATTGTGATAATTGTCAAAAACTAAGAGTGACAAAAGTGAAATGAAAAAATCTAGAGTTGCATAAGGAAAATTAGCAAAAACAAAAATTTCCCCCAAAAAAACTGGTACGACCCTATTCTTCTCCACGTATCACGTGTCCACGGACGATGGTGTTTGTTTTAATGGACTGTGTTGGTGTTGCCCTAACAAGTTAGTATGCACACAACCGTGACAATCGCATGGACGGAAATGATGCAAAATATATGACCAAATGCAGCTAGTACGATGCCTGCGAGGGTGTAGGGCTGGTTTACATATTGCATCTCTTTACTAAGATACTAAGCTCCCTAGGAATGCAAGCTTTTGGTGTGTCGGGTCTTCAGAGTCGTTTGTGGGCCCACTTGTAAGGGGTGAATCGCTGATGTGTGCTGTGTTTGGGTCTACACCGAGATGAACGTGATGCACTGATGTTAGTTTATGTGTTAAATGTAAGAACAAACAAATACACACAAAACAACTCAGTCCACCTCACACATCAGATACCGCCTCCATCGTATAAGAGGAAAGCCAAAAAAACCACAAATCCAATTAAAATTTAGCCCAATTCGTATGAAACACATAATGAAACAATCGGCCATAACAACCCGCGCAAAAAAGGAGGCATAGTAAGTTAGTATGCACACAAGTGTCACACGCACACAGATGAAGATGATGTAAGATATATGATCAAACACAACTAGTATGAGGTCTGTGAGGATGGAGGCCCCCTCTGCATACTATATCTATCTACTAAGATACTAAGCTTCCTTCCGTAAAAAAAATACTAAGCTCCCGGTGTCGGGGCTTTGGGAGTCGTTGGTGGGCCCACCTCTAGTGGAGTGAATCCCTTATGTGTGCTGTGTTTGGGTCTATTTCGAGGTGAACATGACACTAGTATGTTGGTTTATGTGTTAAATCTAAGAACAAACAACCATGCACAAAACAACTCAGTCCACCTCGCACACCACATACTGCCTCCATCGGATAAGAGCGTAGCCAACAAAAAACCCACAAATCTAATTGAAAGTTAGTCCAACTCAAATGAAATACATAATGGAGCAACCGATCATAACCACATGCATAAAAAAGGAGGCCTAACACATGATGGCAGGACAACGCGACAACGTGTGTGTCACCCTCTAGTTTCCATTTATGTTGGGTAATAACTTTTCTCCATGTGTGTTGCAAGCACATACACATTGTTATCAATGCCTGGTTGAAGAATAGACTATAAATGAAACCAACATATACACTAATACACTCATTTTGCATCATTATTTTTTATTATAATTTCATGTTTATTATCGATATTTTACACATTATTGCTCAATTCTAATGTATTTTACCATTCAATTTGCATGAAACACACAAATATGAAAATTACCAGAAAATATTGGACAACACGAAAACAAGAGCAAAAGTCTAGAAGAAGAAAGAACAAGTTTCTGGAGCTCCAAAAATACCAAGAATTTTTTAGAAATTATTTCGAAAGAAAAGAAGCCGGGAGCCATAAGGTGGGTCGGAAAGAGGCCAGATGGCCTCCACATGCTCCCGAGCCACGTGGAGCCCCTGACCACCGCCTTCCGACGCCCTTCAACCTATATTTTTCATCTGACCTAAAAACTACTCAGGGAATGTATGGGATTTTTCTGCCGTAGACTTGAGGCGGGGCACTTTTGCCCTTCGGTAGGCTAATTCTGCTGGAGATCCATCTCTCTAGGGGAGGGAATTCGAAGGCATCATCATCACCAACACTCCGGTCATTATCTCCATCATCATATTCATCAGCAACATCATCTGTATCAACTCCCTCAAACCTAGCTTTCTGATCTATGGACTTTACCTCAGATCCTTTGCTGAGTATACTTTCTGGTGTTGATTACTTCTTGCTATGTTTTTTTCTTTTTTAGAAAAGGAGGTTAAAACCCCTGATCTCTGCATTGTTGTGATGCACACAGCCATCTTTATTAAAGTTGATGTAAGGGCGGATGCCAAAGTCACCAATAAACAAGTATAAAACATAGACAACTACAATACAACCATTACAAGATATGAAATTAACACCTATGACTAAGCCCACTGCTTCCACAAAAACACCTTCAAGAAAAGGATATACGTCCTCACACCACGGTTGCCACGTCCAGCAGTAGATAGCAAGGACAAGGATCTTCATCCTACTTACTGCTTGAAGTTGATGAAAATCTCCGCTCATATCATCTATTTCGCCATATTTGAAAAAGGTTTTAACACAACAATAATCGGGCTCTACCCGTCCTTTACCCCGTTTTAATTTTTTTAGATGTTGAAGGTATCTGCGGGGTGAATAAGTTGACATCATTTCGCCTTGGCGTTTAGAGTATAACCAAATGATTTGAATTTCAATTCAGCATAGGCGAAAGCATCAAGTTTAAATGTCCCTCATATCTCATAAAAAAGCTGCACATGTCGGTACGGGTGTTGGTGTCCTGGATTAGGGGGTGCAAGACACGTCCGCCCGCCAGTGATGGGCCGAGCCGAGGACCCATTGAAGATTGTTGGCATGGCCATGTCAGCCTTGGCCCACGACGTGATCAAGACGAAGGTCTCATGAAGACTTGGCGTTCATTTCAAGCGTACTTAAACCGGCATGCTTATCTCTAAAGATTGTAACCACCGATTTGTAAACCCTAGGTGAAGGAAATATGCCCTAGAGGCAATAATAAAGTTGTTATTTATATTTCCTTATATCATGATAAATGTTTATTATTAATGCTAGAATTGTATTAACCGGAAACTTAGTACATGTGTGAATACATAGACAAACAGAGTGTCACTAGTTCGCCTATACTTGACTAGCTCGTTGAATCAATGATGGTTATGTTTCCTGACCATAGACATGAGTTGTCAGTTGATTAACATGATCACATCATTAGAGAATGATGTGATTGACTTGACCCATCCGTTAGCTTAGCACGATGATCTTTTAGTTTGTAGCTATTGCTTTCTCCATAACGATACATGTTCCTATGCCTATGAGATCATGCAACTCCTGAATACCGGAGGAACACTTTGTGTGCTACCAAACGTCACAACGTGACTGGATGATTATAAAGGTGCTCTACAGGTGTCTCCGATGGTGTTTGTTGAGTTGGCATGGATAAAGATTAGGATTTGTCACTCCGATTGTCTGAGAGGTATCTCTGGGCCCTCTCGGTAATGCACATCACTATAAGCCTTGCAAGCATTGTGACCAATGAGTTAGTTACGGGATGATGCATTACGGAACGAGTAAACGAGAATTGCCGGTAACGAGATTGAACTAGGTATCGAGATACCGACGATCGAATCTCGGGCAAGTAACATACCGATGACAAAGGGAACAACGTATATCATTATGCGGTTTGACCAATAAAGATCTTCATAGAATATGTAGGAACCAATATGAGCATCCAGGTTTCGCTATTGGTTATTGATCGAAGACGTGTCTCGGTCATGTCTACATAGTTCTCGAACCTGCAGGGTCCGCACGCTTAACGTTCGGTGACGATCGGTATTATGAGTTTATGTGTTTTGATGTACCGGAGGTAGTTCGGAGTCCCGGATTTGATCACAGACATGATGAGGAGTCTCGAAATGGTCGAGACATAAAGATCGATATATTGGAAGCCTATGTTTGGACATAGGAATGGTTCCGGATGAGTTTGGGCATTTTCCGGAGTACCGGGAGGTTACCGGAACCCCCCGGGGAGTATATGGGCCTTATTGGGCCTTAGTGGAAAAGAGGAGAGGGAAGGAAAAGGAGGGAGGCGCGTCCCCTAGCCCAATCCGAATTGGGAGGGGGCCGGCCCCCCTTTCCTTTCTCCTCTCCTCCCCTTCCTTCTCTCCTACTCCTACTACATGGAAGGGGGGAATCCTACTCCCGGTGGGAGTAGGACTCCCCTAGGGCGCGCCATAGAGAGGGCCGACCCCTCCCCTCCTCCAATCCTTTATATACGGGGGAGGGGGTCACCCCATAGACATACAAGTTGATCATCGATCTTTTAGCCGTGTGCGGTGCCCCCCTCCACCATAATCCACCTCAGTAATATCATAGCGGTGCTTAGGCGAAGCCCTGTTCCGGTAGCAACATCATCACCGTCATCACGCCATTGTACTGACGAAACTCTCCCTCGAAGATCTACTAGATCGTGAGTTCGCGGGACGTCACCGAGCTGAACATGTGCAGATCACGGAGGTGCCGTACCTTCGGTGCTAGATCGGTCGATCGTGAAGACGTACGACTACATCAACCGCATTGTCATAACGCTTCCGCTTACGGTCTACGAGGGTACGTAGACAATATTCTCCCCTCTCGTTTCTATGCATCACCATGATCTTGCATGTGTGTAGGATTTTTTTTTTGAAATTACTGTGTTACCCAACAGTGGCATCCGAGCCAGGTCTATGCGTAGATGTTATATGCGCAAGTAGAACACAAAGGAGTTGTGGGCATGGGTATATACATATTGCTTGCCGTCACTCGTTGATTCTTGATTCAGCGACATTGTTAGATGAAGCGGCCCAGACGGACATTACGCGTACGCTTACGCGAGACTGGTTCTACCGACGTGCTTCGCACACAGGTGGCTAGTGGTGTTGGAAATATGCCCTAGAGGCAATAATAAAAGCATTATTATTATATTTCCTTGTTCATGATAATTGTCTTTATTCATGCTATAATTGTGTTATCCGGAAATCGTAATACATGTGTGAATAATAGACACCAACATGTCCCTAGTAAGTCTCTAGTCGACTAGCTCGTTGATCAACAGATAGTCATGGTTTCCTGACTATGGACATTGGATGTCATTGATAACGAGATCACATCATTAGGAGAATGATGTGATGGACAAGACCCAATCCTAAACATAGCATAAGGTCGTATAGTTCGTTTGCTAGAGTTTTCCAATGTCAAGTATCTTTTCCTTAGACCATGAGATCGTGTAACTCCCGGATACCGTAGGAGTGCTTTGGGTGTGCCAAACGTCACAACGTAACTGGGTGACTATAAAGGTATACTACGGGTGTCTCCGAAAGTGTCTGTTGGGTTGACACGGATCAAGACTGGGATTTGTCACTCCGTATGACGGAGAGGTATCACTGGGCCCACTCGGTAATGCATCATCAAAATGAGCTCAAAGTGACCAAGTGTCTGGTCACGGGATCATGCATTACGGTACGAGTAAAGTGACTTGCCGGTAACGAGATTGAACGAGGTATTGGGATACCGACGATCGAATCTCGGGCAAGTAACATACCGATTGGCGAAGGGAATTATATACGGGGTTGCTTGAATCCTCGACATCGTGGTTCATCCGATGAGATCATCGAGGAGCATGTTGGAGCCAACATGGGTATCCAAATCCCGCTGTTGGTTATTGACCGGAGAGTCGTCTCGGTCATGTCTACATGTCTCCCGAACCCGTAGGGTCTACACACTTAAGGTTCGGTGACACTAGGGTTGTAGGGATATGTATATGCAGTAACCCGAATATTGTTCGGAGTCCCGGATGAGATCCCGGACATCACGAGGAGTTCCGGAATGGTCCGGAGGTAAAGAATTATATATAGGAAGTGCTATTTCGGGCATCGGGACAAGTTTCGGGGTCACCGGTATTGTACCGGGACCACCGGAAGGGTCCTGGGGGTCCACCGGGTGGGGCCACCTGTCCCGGGGGGGCCACATGGGCTGTAGGGGGTGCGCCTTGGCCTACATGGGCCAAGGGCACCAGCCCCAAGAGGCCCATGTGCCTAGGGTTTCAAGGAGGGAAGAGTCCTAGGAGGGGAAGGCACCTCCTAGGTGCCTTGGGGAGGAGGGATTCCTCCCCTTGGCCGCACCCCCCTAGGAGATTAGATCTCCTAGGGCCGGCGCCCCCCCCTTGGCCCTCCTATATATAGTGGGGGAGATGGAGGACTTCTTACCTTTTCCTTTGGTGCCTCCCTCTCCCTCTCCAACACCCCCTCCTCCTCCATAGTGCTTGGCGAAGCCCTACCGGAGTACTGCAGCTCCATCACCACCACGCCGTCGTGCTGCTGCTGGATCCATCTCCCTCAACCTCTCCTCCCCCCTTGCTGGATCAATAAGGAGGAGACGTGGTTGTTCCGTACGTGTGTTGAACGCGGAGGTGCCGTCCGTTCGGTGCTAGGATCTTCGGTGATTCGAATCACGTCGAGTACGACTCCATCATCCCCGTTCGTTGAACGCTTCCGCTCGCGATCTACAAGGTACGTAGATGCATCTAATCACTCGTTGCTAGATGAACTCCTAGATGGATCTTGGTGAAACCGTAGGAATTTTTTTGTTTTCTGCAACGTTCCCCAACAGTGGTATCAGAGCCAGGTTTATGCGTAGTTCTCTTGCACGAGTAGAACACAATTTTTTGTGGGCGTTGATGTTGTCAACTTTCTTGCCGCTACTAGTCTTATCTTGCTTCAACGGTATTGTGGGATGAAGCGACCCGGACCAACCTTACACGTACGCTTACGTGAGACCGGTTCCACCGACAAACATGCACTAGTTGCATAAGGTGGCTGGCGGGTGTCTGTCTCTCCCACTTTAGTTGGAGCGGATTCGATGAAAAGGGTCCTTATGAAGGGTAAATAGAAGTTGACAAATCACGTTGTGGCTTTCACGTAGGGAAGAAAACGTTCTTGCTAGAACCCTACTTCAGCCACGTAAAACTTGCAACAACAATTAGAGGACGTCTAACTTGTTTTTGCAGCAAGTGCTTTGTGATATGATATGGCCAAAGTTGTGATGAATGATGAATGATCTATATGTGATGTATGAGCTGTTCATGCTATTGTAATAGGAATCACGACTTGCATGTCGATGAGTATGACAACCGGTAGGAGCCATAGGAGTTGTCTTAATTTTTTGTATGACATGCGTGTCATTGAGAAACGCCATGTAAATTACTTTACTTTATTGCTAAACGCGTTAGCCATAGTAGTAGAAGTAATAGTTGGCGAGCAACTTCATGGAGACACGATGATGGAGATCATGATGATGGAGATCATGGTGTCATGCCGGTGACAAGATGATCATGGAGCCCCAAGATGAAGATCAAAGGAGCTATGTGATATTGGCCATATCATGTCACTATTATTATTTGATTGCATGTGATGTTTATCATGTTTTTGCATCTTGTTTGCTTAGAACGACGGTAGTAAATAAGATGATCCCTCATAATAATTTCAAGAAAGTTTTCCCCCTAACTGTGCACCGTTGCGACAGTTCGTTGTTTCAAAGCACCACGTGATGATCGGGTGTGATAGATTCTAACGTTCACATACAACGGGTGTAAGACAGATTTACACATGCAGAACACTTAGGTTGACTTGACGAGCCTAGCATGTACAGACATGGCCTCGGAACACAGAAGACCGAAAGGTCGAGCATGAGTCGTATAGAAGATACGATCAACATGAAGATGTTCACCGACGTTGACTAGTCCATCTCACGTGATGATCGGACACGACCTAGTTAACTCGGATCATGTTATACTTAGATGACTAGAGGGATGTCTATCTAAGTGGGAGTTCATTGAATCATTTGATTAGATGAAATTAATTATCATGAACTTAGTCTAAAATCTTTACAATATGTCTTGTAGATCAAATGGCCAACGTAGTCCTCAACTTCAACGCATTCCTAGAGAAAACCAAGCTGAAAGACGATGGCAGCAACTACACGGACTGGGTCCGGAACCTGAGGATCATCCTCATAGCTGCCAAGAAAGATTATGTCCTACAAGCACCGCTAGGTGATGCACCTGTTCTCCCTGCAGAACAAGACGTTATGAACGCTTGGTAGGCACGTACCGATGACTACTCCCTCGTTCAGTGCGGCATGCTTTACAGCTTAGAGCCGGGGCTCCAAAAGCATTTTGAGAGACACAGAGCATATGAGATGTTCGAAGAGCTGAAAATGGTTTTCCAAGCTCATGCCCGGGTCGAGAGATATGAAGTCTCCGACAAATTTTTCAGCTGTAAGATGGAGGAAAATAGTTCTGTCAGTGAGCACATACTCACAATGTCTGGGTTACATAACCGTTTGACTCAGCTGGGGGTTAATCTCCCGGATGACGCGGTCATTGACAGAATCCTCCAGTCGCTTCCATCGAGCTACAAGAGCTTTGTGATGAACTTCAATATGCAGGGGATGGAAAAGACCATTCCTGAAGTATTTGCAATGCTGAAATCAGCAGAGGTAGAAGTCAAAAAGGAACATCAAGTGTTGATGGTGAATAAAACCACTAAGTTCAAGAAAGGCAAGGGTAAGAAAACCTTCAAGAAAGACGGCAAGGGAGTTGCCGCGCCCGGCAAGCAAGCTGCCGGGAAGAAGCCAAAGAATGGACCCAAGCCCGAGACTGAGTGCTTTTATTGCAAGGAAAGTGGTCACTGGAAGCGGAACTGCCCCAAATACTTAGCGGACAAGAAGGCCGGCAAAACGAAAGGTATATGTGATATACATGTAATTGATGTGTACCTTACCAGTACTCGTAGTAGCTCCTGGGTATTTGATACCGGTGCAGTTGCTCACATTTGTAACTCAAAGCAGGAGCTGCGGAATAAGCGGAGACTGGCGAAGGACGAGGTGACGATGCACGTCGGGAATGGTTCCAAGGTCGATGTGATCGCCGTCGGCACGCTACCTCTACATTTACCTACGGGATTAGTTTTGAACCTCAATAATTGTTATTTAGTGCCAAGTTTGAGCATGAACATTGTATCAGGATCTCGTTTAATACGAGATGGCTACTCATTTAAATCCGAGAATAATGGTTGTTCTATTTATATGAGAGATATGTTTTATGGCCATGCTCCGATGGTAAATGGTTTATTCTTGATGAATCTCGAGCGTAATGCTACACATATTCATAGTGTGAGTACCAAAAGATATAAGATTGATAATGATAGTCCCACATACTTGTGGCACTGCCGCCTTGGTCACATAGGTGTCAAACGCATGAAGAAGCTCCATGCTGATGGACTTTTAGAGTCTCTTGATTACGAATCATTTGACAGTGCGAACCATGCCTCATGGGTAAAATGACCAAGACTCCGTTCTCAGGAACAATGGAGCGAGCAACCAACTTATTGGAAATCATACATACTGATGTATGCGGTCCAATGAGTGTTGAGGCTCGCGGTGGCTATCGTTATATTCTCACCCTCACTGATGACTTGAGTAGATATGGGTATGTCTACTTAATGAAACACAAGTCTGAGACCTTTGAAAAGTTCAAGGAATTTCAGAGTGAGGTTGAGAATCAACGTGACAGAAAAATCAAGTTCCTACGATCAGATCGTGGAGGAGAATACTTGAGTCACGAGTTTGGCACACACTTAAGAAAATGTGGAATAGTTTCACAGCTCACGCCGCCTGGAACACCTCAGCGTAATGGTGTGTCCGAATGTCGCAATCGCACTCTATTAGATATGGTGCGATCTATGATGTCTCTTACCGATTTACCGCTATCTTTTTGGGGTTATGCTTTAGAGACTGCCGCATTCACTTTAAATAGGGCTCCGTCGAAATCCATTGAGACGACACCATATGAATTATGGTTTGGGAAGAAACCTAAGCTGTCATTTCTAAAAGTTTGGGGATGCGATGCTTATGTCAAGAAACTTCAACCTGAAAAGCTCGAACCCAAGTCGGAAAAATGCGTCTTCATAGGATACCCTAAAGAAACTATTGGGTATACCTTCTACCTCAGATCCGAAGGCAAGATCTTTGTTGCCAAGAATGGATCCTTTCTAGAGAAAGAGTTTCTCTCGAAAGAAGTAAGTGGGAGGAAAGTAGAACTTGATGAAGTATTACCTCTTGAACCGGAAAATGGCACAACTCAAGAAAATGTTCCTGAGGTGCCTGCACCGACTAGAGAGGAAGTTAATGATGATGATCAAGATACTTCTAATCAAGCTCCTACTGAAATTCGAAGGTCCACAAGGACACGTTCCGCATCAGAGTGGTACGGCAACCCTGTCTTGGAAATCATGTTGTTAGACAACGGTGAACTTTTGAACTATGAAGAAGCGATGGCGGGCCCGGATTCCGACAAATGGCTAGAAGCCATGAAATCCGAGATAGGATCCATGTATGAAAATGAAGTATGGACTTTGACTGACTTGCCCGTTGAGCGGCGAGCCATAGAAAATAAATGGATCTTTAAGAAGAAGACAGACGCGGATGGTAATGTGACCATCTATAAAGCTCGGCTTGTCGCTAAGGGTTATCGACAAGTTCAAGGGGTTGACTACGATGAGACTTTCTCACCGGTAGCGAAGCTAAAGTCCGTCCGAATCATGTTAGCAATTGCTGCATTTTATGATTATGAAATATGGCAGATGGACGTCAAAACGGCATTCCTTAATGGTTTCCTTAAGGAAGAATTGTATATGATGCAGCCGGAAGGTTTTGTCGATCCTAAGAATGCTGACAAGGTGTGCAAGCTCCAACGCTCGATTTATGGGCTGGTGCAAGCATCTCGGAGTTTGAACATTCGCTTTGATGAGATGATCAAAGCGTTTGGGTTTACACAGACTTATGGAGAAGCCTGTGTTTACAAGAAAGTGAGTGGGAGCTCTGTAGCATTTCTCATATTATATGTAGATGGCATACTTTTGATGGGAAATGATATAGAACTCTTGGACAGCATTAAGGCCTACTTGAATAAAAGTTTTTCAATGAAGGACCTTGGAGAAGCTGCATATATATTAGGCATCAAGATCTATAGAGATAGATCAAGACGCCTCATAGGTCTTTCACAAAGCACATACCTTGATAAGATATTGAAGAAGTTCAATATGGATCAGTCTAAGAAGGGGTTCTTGCCTGTGTTGCAAGGTGTGAAATTGAGCTCAGCTCAATGTCCAACCACAGCAGAAGATATAGAAGAGATGAGTGTCATCCCCTATGCCTCAGCCATAGGTTCTATTATGTATGCCATGCTATGTACCAGACCTGATGTAAACCTTGCCGTAAGTTTGGTAGGAAGGTACCAAAGTAATCCCGACAAGGAACACTGGACAGCGGTCAAGAATATCCCGAAGTACCTGAAAAGGACTAAGGAAATGTTTCTCGTCTATGGAGGTGACGAAGAGCTCGTCGTAAAGGCTTACGTCGACTCTAGCTTCGACACAGATCTGGATGACTCTAAGTCACAAATCGGATACGTGTATATTTTGAATGGTGGGGCAGTAAGCTGGTGCAGTTGCAAGCAGAGCGTCGTGGCGGGATCTACATGTGAAGCGGAGTACATGGCAGCCTCGGAGGCAGCGCATGAAGCAATTTGGGTGAAGGAGTTCATCACCGACCTAGGAGTTATACCCAATGCATCAGGGACGATCAAGCTCTTCTTTGACAACACTGGAGCTATTGCACTTGCCAAGGAGCCCAGGTTTCACAAGAAGACAAGGCACATCAAGCGTCGCTTCAACTCCAATCGTGAAAATGTTCAAGATGGAGACATAGATATTTGTAAAGTACATACGGACCTGAATGTAGCAGATCTGTTGATTAAACCTCTCCCTAGAGCAAAACATGATCAACACCAGAATTCCATGGGTGTTCGATTCATCACAATGTAACTAGATTATTGACTCTAGTGCAAGTGGGAGACTGTTGGAAATATGCCCTAGAGGCAATAATAAAAGCATTATTATTATATTTCCTTGTTCATGATAATTGTCTTTATTCATGCTATAATTGTGTTATCCGGAAATCGTAATACATGTGTGAATAATAGACACCAACATGTCCCTAGTAAGCCTCTAGTTGACTCGTTGATCAACAGATAGTCATGGTTTCCTGACTATGGACATTGGATGTCATTGATAACGAGATCACATCATTAGGAGAATGATGTGATGGACAAGACCCAATCCTAAACATAGCATAAGGTCGTATAGTTCGTTTGCTAGAGTTTTCCAATGTCAAGTATCTTTTCCTTAGACCATGAGATCGTGTAACTCCCGGATACCGTAGGAGTGCTTTGGGTGTGTCAAACGTCACAACGTAACTGGGTGACTATAAAGGTATACTACGGGTGTCTCCGAAAGTGTCTGTTGGGTTGACACGGATCAAGACTGGGATTTGTCACTCCGTATGACGGAGAGGTATCACTGGGCCCACTCGGTAATGCATCATCAAAATGAGCTCAAAGTGACCAAGTGTCTGGTCACGGGATCATGCATTATGGTACGAGTAAAGTGACTTGCCGGTAACGAGATTGAACGAGGTATTGGGATACCGACGATCGAATCTCGGGCAAGTAACATACCGATTGACAAAGGGAATTGTATACGGGGTTGCTTGAATCCTCGACATCGTGGTTCATCCGATGAGATCATCGAGGAGCATGTGGGAGCCAACATGGGTATCCAGATCCCGCTGTTGGTTATTGACCGGAGAGTCGTCTCGGTCATGTCTACATGTCTCCCGAACCCGTAGGGTCTACACACTTAAGGTTCGGTGACGCTAGGGTTGTAGGGATATGTATATGCAGTAACCCGAATGTTGTTTGGAGTCCCGGATGAGATCGCGAACGTCACGAGGAGTTCCGGAATGGTCCGGAGGTAAAGAATTATATATAGGAAGTGCTATTTTGGGCATCGGGACAAGTTTCGGGGTCACCGGTATTGTACCGGGACCACCGGAAAGGTCCCGGGGGTCCACCGGGTGGGGCCACCTGTCCCGGGGGGGGGCACATGGGCTGTAGGGGATGCGCCTTGGCCTACATGGGCCATGGGCACCAGCCCCAAGAGGCCCATGCGCCTAGGGTTTCAAGGAGGGAAGAGTCCTAGGAGGGGAAGGCACCTCCTAGGTGCCTTGGGGAGGAGGGATTCCTCCCCTTGGCCGCACCCCCTAGGAGATTAGATCTCCTATGGCCGGCGCCCCCCCCTTGGCCCTCCTATATATAGTGGGGGAGATGGAGGACTTCTTACCTTTTCCTTTGGTGCCTCCCTCTCCCTCTCCAACACCCCCTCCTCCTCCATAGTGCTTGGCGAAGCCCTGCCGGAGTACTGCAGCTCCATCACCACCACGCCGTCGTGCTGCTGCTGGAGCCATCTCCCTCAGCTTCTCCTCCCCCCTTGCTGGATCAAGAAGGAGGAGACGTGGCTGTTCCGTACGTGTGTTAAACGCGGAGGTGCCGTCCGTTTGGTGCTAGGATCTTCGGTGATTCGAATCACGTCGAGTACGACTCCATCATCCCCGTTCTTTGAACGCTTCCGCTCGCGATCTACAAGGTACGTAGATGCATCTAATCACTCGTTTCTAGATGAACTCCTAGATGGATCTTGGTGAAACCGTAGGAAATTTTTTGTTTTCTGCTACGTTCCCCAACAAGTGGGTGTCTATTTCTCCAGCTTTAGTTGAATCGGATTCAATGAACAGGGTTATTTCTGAAGATCAAAAAGCAATCACTATACCGTGTTGTGGTTTTTGATGCGTAGGTAAGAACGGTTCTTGCTCAGCCCGTAGCAGCCATGTAAAACTTGTAACAACTAAGTAGAGGACGTCTAACTTGTTTTTGAAGGGCATGTTGTGATGTGATATGGTCAAGACGTGATGCTAAATTTTATTGTATGAGATGATCATGTTTTGTAACACAGTTATCGGCAACTGGCAGGAGCCATATGTTTGTCGCTTTATTGTATGAAATGCAATCGCCATGTAATTGCTTTACTTTATCACTAAGCGGTAGTGATAATCGTAGAAGCAATAGTTGGCGAGACGACAACGATGCTTCGATGGAGATCAAGGTGTCAAGACGGTGACGATGGTGATCATGACGGTGCTTTGGAGATGGAGATCAAAGGCACAAGATAATGATGGCCATATCATATCACTTATATTGATTGCATGTGATGTTTATCCTTTATGCATCTTATTTTGCTTAGTTCGGTGGTAGCACTATAAGATGATCTCTCACTAAATTTCAAGATATAACTGTTCTCCCTGAGTATGCACCGTTGCTACAGTTCATCATGCCGAGACACCACGTGATGATCGGGTGTGATAATTAAGCTCTGCGTTCACATACAACGGGTGCAAGCTAGTTTTGCACACGCGGAATACTCGGGTTAAACTTGACGAGCCTAGCATATGCAGATATGGCCTCGGAACACTAGAGATCGAAAGGTCGAGCGTGAATCATATAGTAGATATGATCAACATAGTGATGTTCACCATTGAAAACTACTCCATCTCACATGATGATCGGACATGGTTTAGTTGATATGGATCACGTGATCACTTAGATGATTAGAGGGATATCTATCTAAGTGGGAGTTCTTAAGTAATTTGATTAATTGAACTTTAATTTATCATGAACTTAGTACCTGATAGTATTTTGCATGTCTACGTTGTTGTAGATAGATGGCCCGTGTTGTTGTTCCGTTGAATTTTAATGCGTTCCTAGAGAAAGCTAAATTGAAAGATGATGGTATCAACTACACGGACTGGGTCCGTAACTTGAGGATTATCCTCATTGCTGCACAGAAGAATTACGTCCTGAAAGCACCGCTAGGTGACAAACCCGTTGCAGGAGCAATGCCGGATGTTGTGAACACCTGGCAGAGCAAAGCTGATGACTACTCGATAGTTCAGTGTGCCATGCTTTACGGCTTAGAACCGGGACTTCAACGACGTTTTGAACGTCATGGAGCATATGAGATATTCCAGGAATTGAAGTTAATATTTCAAGAAAATGCCCGGATTGAGAGATATGAAGTCTCCAATAAGTTCTACAACTACAATATGGAGGAGAATAGTTCTGTCAGTGAACATATACTCATAATGTCTGGGTACCACAATCACTTGACTCAACTGGGAGTTAATCTTCCTGATGATAGTGTCATTGACAGAGTTCTTCAGTCACTACCACAAAGATACAAGAGCTTCGTGATGAACTATAATATGCAAGATATGGATAAGACAATTCCCGAGCTCTTCGCAATGCTAAAGACTGCGGAGGTAGAAATCAAGAAGGAGCATCAAGTGTTGATGGTCAACAAGACCACCAGTTTCAAGAAAAAGGGTAAAGGGAAGAAGGGGAACTTTAAGAAGAACAACAAGCCAGTTGCTGCTCAAGTGAAGAAACCCAAGTCTGGACCTAAGCCTGAGACTGAGTGCTCCTACTGCAAAGGAACTGATCACTGGAAGCGGAACTGCCCCAAGTATTTGGCGGAGAAGAAGGATGGCAAAGTAAAAGGTATATTTGATATACATGTTATTGATGTGTGCCTTACTAATGCTCGTAGTAGTGCCTGGGTATTTGATACTGGTTCAGTTGCTAACATTTGCAACTCGAAACAGGGCTACAGATTAAGCGAAGATTGGCTAAGGACGAGGTGACGATGCGCGTGGGAAATGGTTCCAAAGTCGATGTGATCGCCGTCAGCATGCTGCCTCTACATCTACCTTCGGGATTAATTTTAGACCTAAATAATTGTTATTTG
This sequence comes from Triticum dicoccoides, assembly GCF_002162155.2. NCBI lineage: Eukaryota > Viridiplantae > Streptophyta > Magnoliopsida > Poales > Poaceae > Triticum > Triticum dicoccoides. Next base: position 508,469,565 of record NC_041390.1, read on the forward strand.
GTGCCAGCGTTGAGGATGAACATTATATCTGGATCTTGTTTGATGCAAGACGGTTATTCATTTAAATCAAAGAATAATGGTTGTTCTATTTATATGAGTAATATCTTTTATGGTCATGCACCCTTGATGAGTGGTCTATTTTTACTAAATCTAGTAGTGATACACATGTTCATAGTATTGAAGCCAAAAGATGTAGAGTTGATAATGATAGTGCAACTTATTTGTGGCACTGCCGTTTAGGTCATACTGGTATAAAGCGCATGAAGAAACTCCATTCTGATGGACTTCTGGAATCACTTGGTACTTGCGAACCATGCCTCATGGGCAAGATGACTAAAACCCCATTCTCTGGAACAATGGAGCGAGCAACAGAGTTATTTGAAATCATACATACTGATGTATGTGGTCCAATGAACATTGAAGCTCGCGGCAGATATCGTTATTTTCTCACCTTCACAGATGATTTGAGCAGATATGGGTATATCTACTTAATGAAACATAAGTCTGAAACATTTGAAAAGTTCAAAGAATTTCAAAGTGAAGTGGAAAATCATCGTAACAAGAAAATCAAGTTTCTACGATCTGATCGTGGAGGTGAATATTTGAGTTATGATTTTGGACTTCATTTGAAACAATGCAGAATAGTTTCGCAACTAACGCCACCTGGAACAACACAACGTAATGGTGCGTCCGAACGTCGTAATCGAACTTTATTAGATATGGTGCGATCTATGATGTCTCTCACCGATTTACCGCTATCGTTTTGGGGTTATGCTTTAGAGATGGCTACATTCACGTTAAATAGGGCACCATCTAAATCCATCGAGACGACACCTTATGAACTGTGGTTTGGCAAGAAACCCAAGTTGTCGTTTATTAAAGTTTGGGGCTGTGATGCTTATGTGAAAAAGCTTCAACCTGATAAGCTCGAACCCAAATAGGAGAAATGTGTCTTCATAGGATACCCAAAGGAGACTGTTGGGGTACACCTTCTATCATAGATCCGAAGGCAAGATATTCGTTGCTAAGAATGGATCCTTTCTAGAGAAGGAGTTTCTCTTGAAAGAAGTGAGTGGGAGGAAAGTAGAACTTGATGAGGTAATTGTACCTTCTCCCTTATTGGAAAGTAGTTCATCACCGAAATCAGTTCCAGTGATTCCTATACCAGTAAGTGAGGAAGCTAATGATGACTATCATGAAACTTCTGATCAAGTTACTAACGGACCTCGTAGGTCAACCAGAGTAAGATCCGGACCAGAGTGGGACGGTAATCCTATTCTGGAAGTCATGTTACTTGATGATGATGAACCTACGAACTATGAGGAAGCGATGATGAGCCCAAATTCCGCAAAATGGCTTGAGGCCATGAAATCTGAGATGGGATCCATGTATGAGAACAAAGTATGGACTTTGGTTGACTTGCCCTATGATCGGTAGGCCATAGAGAATAAATGGATCTTCAAGAAGAATACTGACGCTGACGGTAATGTTACTATCTACAAAGCTCGACTTGTTGCAAAAGGTTTTTGACAAGTTCAAGGAGTTGACTACGATGAGACCTTCTCACCCTTAGCGATGCTTAAGTCCGTCCGAATCATGTTAGCAATTGCCGCATTTTATGATTATGAAATTTGGCAAATGGATGTCAAAACTGCATTCCTTAATGGATACCCTAAAGAAGAGTTGTATATGATGCAACTAGAAGGTTTTGTCGATCCAAAAAGTGCTAACAAAGTGTGCAAGCTCCAGCGATCCATTTATGGACTAGTGCAAGCCTCTCGGAGTTGGAATATACGCTTTGATAGTGTGATCAAAGCATATGGTTTTATACAGACTTTTGGAGAAGTCTGTATTTACAAGAAAGTGAGTGGGAGCTCCGTAGTATTTCTGATTTTATATGTAGATGACATATTGTTGGTCGGAAATGATAGTGAATTTCTGAATAGCATAAAAGGATAATTGAATAAGAATTTTTCAATGAAAGACCTCGGTGAAGCTGCTTATATATTGGGCATCAAGATCTATAGAGATAGATCGAGACGCTTAATTGGACTTTCACAAAGCACATACTTTGATAAAGTTTTGAAGAAGTTCAAAATGGATCAGGCGAAGAAAAGGTTCTTGCCTGTATTACAAGGTGTCAAGTTGAGTCAGACTCAATGCTCGACCACTACAGAAGATAGAGAGAAAATGAAAGGTGTTCCCTATGCTTCAACCATAGGCTCTATCATGTATGCAATGCTGTGTACTAGACCTGATGTGTGCCTTGCTATAAGTTTAGCAGGGAGGTACCAAAGCAATCTAGGAGTGGATCACTGGACAACGGTCAAGAACATCCTGAAATACCTGAAAAGTACTAAGGATTTGTTTCTCGTATATGGAGGTGACAAAGAGCTCATCATAAAAGGTTACGTCGATGCAAGCTTTGACACGGATCCGGATGACTCTAAGTCACAGACCGGATACGTGTTCTTATTAAATGGTGGAGCTATCAGTTGGTGCAGTTCCAAGCAGAGCGTTGGGGCAGGATCTACATGTGAAGCGGAATACATAGCTGCTTCGGAAGCAGCAAATGAAGGAGTCTGGATGAAGGAGTTCATATCCGATCTAGGTGTCATACCTAGTGCATCGGGTCCAATGAAAATCTTTTGTGACAATACTGGTGCAATTGCCTTGGCAAAGGAATCCAGATTTCACAAGAGAACCAAGCACATCAAGAGACGCTTCAATTCCATACGTGATCAAGTCAAGGAGGGAGACAGAGATTTGCAAGATACATACGGATCTGAATGTTGCAGACCCGTTGACTAAGCCTCTCTCATGAGCAAAACATGATCAGCACCAAGACTCCATGGGTGTTAGAATCATTACAATGTAATCTAGATTATTAACTCTAGTGCAAGTGGGAGACTGAAGGAAATATGCCCTAGAGGCAATAATAAAGTTGTTATTTATATTTTCTTATATCATGATAATTGTTTATTATTCATGCTAGAATTGTATTAATCGGAAACTTAGTACATGTGTGAATACATAGACAAACAGAGTGTCACTAGTTCGCCTCTACTTGACTAGCTCGTTGAATCAATGATGGTTATGTTTCCTGACCATAGACATGAGTTGTCAATTAATTAACGGGATCACATCATTAGAGAATGATGTGATTTACTTGACCCATCCGTTAGCTTAGCACGATGACCGTTTAGTTTGTTGCTATTGCTTTCTCCATAATTATACATGTTCCTATGACTATGAGATCATGCAACTCCCAAATACCGGAGGAACACTTTGTGTGCTACCAAACGTCACAACGTAACTGGGTGATTATAAAGGTGCTCTACATGTGTCTCCAATGGTGTTTGTTGAGTTGGCATGGATCAATATTATGATTTGTCACTCCGATTGTCAGAGAGGTATCTTTGGGCCCTCTCGGTAATGCACATCACTATAAGCCTTCTAAGCATTGTGACTAATGAGTTAGTTACGGGATGATGCATTACGGAACAAGTAAAATATACTTGCCGGTAACGAGATTGAACTAGGTATTGAGATACCGACGATCGAATCTCGGACAAGTAACATACTGATGACAAAGGGAACAACGTATATCGTTTCTAGCGACCCGACCTCAAACGGTCAAGCCTTTGTGTATCCGTGCCATCCCTGGATCAGTATGCTGGCACACACAGTACATCAATGTATATATCAAAGTGCAATCACATGTATACATAACGTAAAACTGATATATACCTCATAAGTCTCAGCGAAAACAAACACAAGGGTGTGGAGTCCATCAACGCCAACGACAAGTTGAGTGTAGACTGTAACCCTACAACATAACTTCTACTCACAGAAAATTCCTGCAACGTAAGACGTTGCAGCCCTGTAGGTCAGTACATTGAATGTACTGGCAAGTCACAACATAAGAATAATGAACCTATTCGTACATGCAATTTGGCTGGTGGAAAGCTCTAAGTTTAGTTTTTGCATAAAGCTAGTTTTTCCCTAGAATAAAAGATATTATTCTACCACTACTGTATAGCATAGGATGAGTTGGCAAACCCAACTCAATCCATTCCCAAAGTTTCATTTAAAACCCCACTGTTTAATTAAGAGTGATGAGATCTCTCAGCATTTCCACTATTAGATGCTCAAGTTGTCCGTAACCGGGGACACGGCTAATCGATTAGGTTTTAACACTCTGCAGAGGTTTGCGCACTTTTCCCCACAAGACTCGATCGCCTCCCTTCAAGTTCTCGCACTGCCTGGCGTTTGAGAACAGGATGACCGAGACATAGTCTTTCGAAAGTATTCCCCCTTTACCCACGGATAGGCCGGTACACCTACTCATTCTACATCTGCTAGCCCATCCCGGAAGGGGTCACACTAACTACTCAACTAAGCCAGAGCCCATATTGGCTTGTGGCTGCACAAGTAAGCTTCTAGACATGAGAATACGATTGATCTCTTTGAGCCTGGGCGGACGGACCACTAGTGGTGCACCACCATGGATTTCCCATGCATGCTCCCACTGTACTTCACCACCATTCAAACCAAATACCGCCCAGGTAGTTCATTAAGTTATCTTGGTTCTACTTACTACTTTGTCACTCATCTCTCACAATGAACACTTCCCAATCCACGTCTACATTGGCAAGGCAAAATTAAACTTACGCGGTGGTGACAAAGGTATATGGTTCAAACCTACCTCAATGAACTACTAGGTAACAGCATAGCCATCTGGCATCAATAAATCCTACCATGCAATCCTACCACAAGAGTACTAAGTGCATAATATAAAACATAGGTAATTGGAAGAATGGTCAAATGTGAACTTGCCTGGTAATAGTTGATGAAGATAATATCGCTCTCAGAAATTTACTTAATAGAACTATTCGTCACTCTTCGTTGAAAATCTATAAAGTCAACCATTGCACTCACATAAGAAATCATTTCAGAGAACCAAGAAGAACATGCAAAGCAAAAGTCTTGGAAAACCAAATGAACATTCAACACACTTAACTAGCATGGAAATATCCTAGGTGCAAAACAACATGTGACATAGGGTGCAAAGATGTGATGTGTACTAAAGTGCATACATGGCATAATAGTAAAACTACCATGGACAGATCCTAATGTGTGAAAAATATCGTGAGATAGGTCCAAGTGATAGGGTTTGGCAACGGTGACACGGTGCAAAAAGAATCACATCAATCGGAGCTACGGTTTAGGAGATATGGCCAGTTGGAGTTTGAATTCAAATCTGAATAAAGTTCAAATTTGAATTTGGAAAAAGTTTACAAACATGATGCTACTGAATAAATCTAATCATGACAAAGAATTTGCCGTGGTTTCATCGAATTTGGAGTTACAGTTAAAAAGATACAACCATCAGAAGTCCAGGGGCTAAACTACAATTTCTAGGGACTAAACAGAAAAATAAAAAAAATTGCGAGCAGGTCCTCGACCACGTGGCTTCTTGCGGGTGGCTGGGCAGTGTTCGCTGCAGAAGCTATACGGTGAACGGCCGGCATTTAATAAAAACGCTAACGCGCGGCTAACTAACAAAAACCGGCCGGTGGTTTTTAAAATAAAAACCGGGTTAACCGTGTACCGGTTCAACAAAACAAAAAAAACACTAACCTGATCTAATCTAGGCTGTCCATGGTAGATCAAACGGGCGAGGGTGGGCGGTGGCTCACCGTGGATCGATGGCTGCCGGAGGCGATGTCAATGACGGTGGCAGCGGCTCGGGTCGAACGGGGTGGCGGCTCCGGCGGGCTCCGGCGACAGCGGAGGGGACAAGGAGATGCGGCGCAGTGTGGGCGACCGGATGGTGGTGACGGCTGGCGTCGGCATGCACCGGACGGGGCGGAGGGAAGCGGCGGCTCTAGTGCTCCGGCGAGGGCACGCGTCGTCGGGGCGGCTTCTTCGGGCGACCTAGGCGACAAGGAAAACATCAAAAAGACGCGGAGGAGCACGGGGGTCCGAATGAGCATGGAGATAGGGATCGAAAGGGCTCACCGGCGACGAATTCGTCCGGCGAGGAGCTCGGCTCCGGCGAGATGCACTCGATGATGGCGACAGAAAGGAGCGGCATGGGGAAGTGTGAGCCGGCGGGATTGACAGAGGGGGTCGCGGGGCATTTATAGGCGCAGGCAGGGCGTCGGGGACCAGCGGATAAGCCTCATCCGCGGGGCTTCGCCGGCGGTTGCTGGCGGGCGCGCTCGCGGCTTGTCCCGTGCGGCGCGGCGGGAGGTTGGGGACAAGCTGGGAGGCGGGGCCCACCAGTCAGCGGGTGTGGGCGGGGCGATCGAGCGAGAGGCGTGGGCGGTCGATCGACGCGAAGGGCGCTTGGGCGCGGGGCAGGCCGTGGGCCGAAAGGCGGAGCGGGCCGGCTCGTTTGCCTCTGGGCCGAACAGGGTTTTGGTCCAGGTGGTGCGCGT
>NC_041390.1:508476695-508510950 GCF_002162155.2 Triticum dicoccoides
GGGGCTTCGCCGGCGGTTGCTGGCGGGCGCGCTCGCGGCTTGTCCCGTGCGGCGCGGCGGGAGGGTGGGGACAAGCTGGGAGGCGGGGCCCACCAGTCAGCGGGTGTGGGCGGGGCGATCGAGCGAGAGGCGTGGGCGGTCGATCGACGCGAAGGGCGCTTGGGCGCGGGGCAGGCCGTGGGCCGAAAGGCGGAGCGGGCCGGCTCGTTTGCCTCTGGGCCGAACAGGGTTTTGGTCCAGGTGGTGCGCGTGTGTTTTTTTCTTTTTTTTACAGAATGAAAACAAATTACAACAGACGAAAATAAATAAAATTTACATAGGCATATTATATATCAAAATGCTCAAAAAATACCAAGAATAAGATGAACTATTTTCCAAGTTCAAATAAATTCCAAAAAAAATCATAAAAGTCAAACAGTTCTACTGTTGCATTTAAAATCAACAAAAATCATTTTTTAAATAGCAAAATGATTTCAAATTTATTTTATCCTAATTTTCCATTGAACGGAATCATTTTACCCTTATTTCCATTTATTTATTTTTAGGAGAAAAATATTTTGAAAAGAAACTCAAATAACTCCCAATTGGTTTTGAATTTGGAATTTCAAACAACTTAAAGTGGAAAAATGAGTTTCAAATAACTTCAAAGTGACTTCCAATTTATTTCTTTGAAACTTCCAACTCTCTTTCTTCAAATATGAAGAAGTCATTTTATCTTCCCTCATGAACTCATTGAGTTGCTTAAAGTTTCTAAATTTAAAATATTTCAAATGAAATTCAAATCATTTTCAAACCCCTTTTCATTTCCACTAATGGAATAAGTCATATTATCTTCACTCTAGGGTCTTGTGATGAAATGAATTTGAATTATTCAAGATCAAAATGCAAGATGAAAGTTTTGGGAAAGTCCTTTTATTCCCTCTCATTCAACTTTCAAAAAGTTTCAATTTCCACTCAGTTTCACACAATCATCACACAACAAACAAACAAACAATCATAATTACTTATTTAATATAACATTCCAAAATTTAGAATTTTGGGATGTTACAAACTACCACCCTTAAAATGAATCTTGTCGTCGAGATTCGGAGAGGCTAGAAAAGAAGGTTAGGTTTGGAGGGTCTTCTTGAAAATCCATTCATCCACACAAGGTATGGGGTGCTACCACCCTTAGAAGCATGGTTACGCTTCCGACAAAACTCATGTAACCATCCATTGGGTTGACGGTGTCAGTCTTCTCATATTCCCCGAGATAACTCCTTCACTTTTGCTCTTCTGGTAAGGGCATGGCCTTTTCCTCAAAATCAGGAGTCCTTGCATCAAAATATGATCCTTCCGAGACTGGGTCTTCTTAGCTGACATGTCTGTCGCCAATGATAAACAACTATCGTAAATCTCATGGTGGTCAACAATTACTGGTTCCTTCTGCAGGAAATGGGTCTGGAATGAATCTCACCGTAGAACCTACGATTGGCAATGATTGCTTGTAAAGGGTTCCATCGTCCTACCATTCTATGGTTGTATGGCTTATTGCGCCGACACTCTTCAAAGGATTTCAAGTCTCTCTGATTTTCTATCAACATATGATAGCTCATGATAGAAGTCTTCGGTATGGGGGCCAATCCATCCCGTACTTGAATCATTACCACATACGCAGATAGTGAATCACGTATTCTAACACTTGGGCATCCTCACAAGCATTGCAGAACTTCTCTTCTCCATGATCTGGGTTCGGATAAATCCATTTGTTCTGCAAGCCAAACAAAATCTCTATCGCTTCTTCACAACTCTCAGGTTTTACATAACCTCCTATGAAACGTATGATGATGAAATCATAGCTTCTTTCAGAATTATTTTCTTCAACAAGATTGTGCTTGTTTCCTTATCAAATCCCGGGTCCTGTGGGTTATGGCCCACTTCAACACTTGTATATCTTTAAATCATCCTTGGAGTTACTATTGTCCCATATTCCAACATTATATCTCCTTTAAATCCAATAGTACTTCATTCCTTCATATTCTTGGGGTAACCAACATAACTAAAACCAAACTCCAACTCATTTGTCCAAACTCCACTCTAGGGAATACATTTTCCTTTCCAATGGTCTAGTGTTCACACAGACAAGTATCGCCAAAAAAATGCACTGGTTCATCCATAATTCTCTTCATATCAAATCTTTTATTACATCCTTAACCACTACTCAAAACCCAAATTTCAAAAGTACTCTATTACAAAAGCTGCCACACACATAGTTTGGTATGGTCAAGCATTAGTTCCATCTTTATTCATTTGCCCTTCCTGAAGATACTTCAGTCCCACTAAAATTGTGCGATGTGATCCTTCAAATCATCGATGTTTTGCTTCATTGTGGTGGCCATGAGCTTCATCTCCATCATCTCTGCATGGACCTCTCTCAGGTATTCCTGAGTGTGACGGAGTCTTGCTTCTAGTATTTCTCCAATATGACGTATGGCTTCCATAGCAGCTTCACGAACAGAGTCATAGAATGTTGCTCGTGGTACTCGAGAAATGAAAAATTATTGTCCCATAGTCTTTGCGAAAACTCCCTTCACACGGTGGAGGTGTACCTCCACGTACCAAAGTTCAACTCCATTCTCCATGAAAGGATAACCCTTGTAGACTGCATCTCCTTCAAGATGAATATGCTTCATCATGTCCTTCAGGATTTTTGGGTAATCCTGATCACTGGTCAGGGTCATGATTGTTTTGGGGCCCTTGAGAAAAGACTTGTAAAGGGTTGTCATCTGCAGGCATAAGATAGAAGGGGTACTCAGTATAATGTATGTATTTCCTCGGGTGAAATGTGGTTATTTTTTGGGAAATGTTTGGGTCAGCCTGTCCATGGGTTCAAGGTTTAAGTCTGGGTGAGATAATGAGAGAGGCACTCCCAATCAACAACAACTCATAACATTTCACATGAGATTCCAACCACATCAACTTTTATTGCTTCATGAGCTATTACAATTTCTATTTCATAACTCAACTCAACATCCGCAACGAAAATACAAGTGTGTTCCAACTTCATTACATGCTTTATTCCAATATCAAGATCTCAACTACTCTGCTCAAGCTCTCCTCGGGTCTGAACATTCTCTGGCAAAATGTCCTACTCCTTTGCAGCATAAACGAATGACTTCAGACAAATCCAGGGGCTTCCTGGTGGTTATCTTGGCTCCTTGGGTTCTTGGCTTCCTTGTTGGGCATTTGCTAGCGTAATGACCTAAATCCTTGCACCTATAACAAGTGATTTGACTCAGGTCCTTTTCTGCAGAAATTGGGTTATTCTGGGGATACATGCTCTTTCTCTTCCTCGACTTCTTCGTTCCGATCAATTCCTCTATCTCTTGTCGATCAAACTCCACTTCTTCCGTCGGGAAGTTTCCCAGATACTCTTGGCTTTCCTTCGTGCAATACTGTGAAAATGTCCTTATTCTCCACATGAATAGCAAGCATTGGAGTAAAAAATCTGTTTAGGCTTTCTCCATCAGGGTCGTTAACATCTTCCTTCATCACAAGTTCTTTTAAACTTTCCCCGAGGGCTTCTTTCACTGCTTCCTTCTGCTGCTTGGTAATTTCTTGTACCTTGGGATAAATATGACACTGGGCAGGGTAGTGCGTAGTTCCTTCACACAAGAAACAAGTAACCTTCCTAGTTGGACATTCTTCACCTTGGTGATTTCCTTCACAATGAGGGCATCCATCCTTGTGTTCTTCATGGGTATGTCCTATCTCACCACAAATCTTGCATGCACAAGGTTTCTTCATTTTATAGCCATAGGGCTTTTGAATAAGACGAGACCTCAGTAGAGTCATTTTGAATTCCTCCCAAGTTTTTGCTCCGTTACATCCTTGTATGGCCTGATGCATTTTCCACCAGGTTGCAGCACTTTTTGTAAAGTACTGAAGAGCGTATTGAACCTCATACTTCCTTGCAACCAAATTGCTCCTGAAGTGATTCTCCATGCTTTGAATCCATAGCTCTGCCTCCAACTGAGTGATCGGTCCAGAGAATACAAGTCCATCTTCACTCATCATCTATTGGGTCCAAGGGTTTTGGGATGAGATAAGAGGGATAAAGAGATACACACAATACACACAATATAATTTTGAAAATAAGTTTTATTTGTGGCTGTCAGGAAAACATCAAACAATGATAGCTCACAAACATCGCATCTAACGTGAGTATACAACAGGGGTTTGGTCCTCTAAAGTTCATATAAATCTTGGAATATGTCAGTGTCTTCAAATTCTTCAATTCTTCAGAGGATTCAACAGTTGTAGCTTCAGTTCTTCTAGTGTATGGTGAAGTCTGATATCTTGTCGTTCTCGGAGTGGCTTCAGTTCATCCTTCGTGTGGTCCAAAGGGAACGGGGTATAGTCTAACTATTTGAGGTAAAAGGAAAGATTTGATAAATCTCAGAAAAGAAGAGAGGTAAAGGACCTTTTTGAAAAATAAAGTTTAAGAGAAATCCTTTGCTAAGAGCTTTCCAGTTTCTAGGGTCACGTCCTACAGTCAACATGTGCTCTGATACCATCTCTGTAGCGACCCGACCTCAAACGGTCAAGCCTCTGTGTATCCCTGCCATCCCTGGATCGGTATGCTGGCACACACAATACATCAATGTATATATCAAAGTGAAATCACATGTATAAATAACGTAAAACTGATATATACCTCATAAGTCTCAGCGGAAACAAACACAAGGGTGTGGAGTCCATCAATGCCAACGGCAAGTTGAGTGTAGACCGTAACTCTACAACATAACTTTTACTCGTCGCAGAAAATTCCTGCAACATAAGACGTTGCAGCCCTGTAGGTCAGTACATTGAATGTACTGGCAAGTCACAACATAAGAATAATGAACCTATTCGTACATGCAATTTGGCTGGTGGAAAGCTCTAAGTTTAGTTTTTGCATAAAGCTAGTTTTTCCCTAGAATAAAAGATATTATTCTACCACTATTGTATAGCATAGGATGAGTTGGCAAACCCAACTCAATCCATTCCCAAAGTTTCATTTAAAACCCCACTGTTTAATTAAGAGTGATGAGATCTCTTAGCATTTCCACTACTAGATGCTCAAGTTGTCCGTAACCGGGGACATGGCTAATCGATTAGGTTTTAACACTCTGTAGAGGTTTGCGCACTTTTCCCCACAAGACTCGATCGCCTCCCTTGAAGTTCTCGCACTGCTTGGCGTTTGAGAACAGGATGACCGAGACATAGTCTTTCGAAAGTATTCCCCCTTAACCCACGGATATGCCGGTACACCTACTTATTCTACATCTGCTAGCCCATCCCGGAAGGGGTCACACTAACTACTCAACTAAGCCAGAGCCCATATTGGCTTGTGGCTGCACACGTAAGCTTCTAGACATGAGAATACGATTGATCTCTTTGAGCCTGGGCGGATGGACCACTAGTGGTGCACCACCATGGATTTCCCATGCATGCTCCCACTATACTTCGCCACCATTCAAACCAAATACTGCCCAGGTAGTTCATTAAGTTATCTTGGTTCTACTTACTACTTTGTCACTCATCTCTCACAATGAACACTTCCCAATCCACGTCTACATTGGCAAGGCAAAATTAAACTTACGCGGTGGTGACAAAGGTATATGGTTCAAACCTACCTCAATGAACTACTAGGTAACAGCATAGCCATCTGGCATCAATAAATCCTACCATGCAATCCTACCACAAGAGTACTAAGTGCATAATATAAAACATAGGTAATTGGAAGAATGGTCAAATGTGAACTTGCCTGGTAATAGTTGATGAAGATAATATCGCTCTCAGAAATTTACTTAATAGAACTATTCGTCACTCTCCATTGAAAATCTATAAAGTCAACCATTGCACTCACATAAGAAATCATTTCAGAGAACCAAGAAGAACATGCAAAGCAAAAGTCTTGGAAAACCAAATGAACATTCAACACACTTAACTAGCATGGAAATATCCTAGGTGCAAAACAACATGTGACATAGGGTGCAAAGATGTGATGTGTACTAAAGTGCATACATGGCATAATAGTAAAACTACCATGGACAGATCCTAATGTGTGAAAAATATCGTGAGATAGGTCCAAGTGATAGGGTTTGGCAACGGTGACACGGTGCAAAAAGAATCACATCAATCGGAGCTACGGTTTAGGAGATATGGCCAGTTGGAGTTTGAATTCAAATCTGAATAAAGTTCAAATTTGAATTTGGAAAAAGTTTACAAACATGATGCTACTGGATAAATCTAATCATGACGAAGAATTTGCCGCTGGTTTCATTGAATTTGGAATTACAGTTAAAAAGATACAACCATCAAAAGTCCAGGGGCTAAACTGCAATTTCTAGGGACTAAACAGAAAAGAAAAAAAAATTGCGAGCAGGTCCTCGGCCACGTGGCTTCTTGTGGGTGGCTGGGCAGCGTTCGCTGCAGAAGCTATACGGCGAACAACCGGCATTTAATAAAAACGCTAACGCGCGACTAACTAACAAAAACCAGCCGGTGGTTTTTAAAATAAAAATCGGGTTAACCGTGTACCGGTTCAACAAAATAAAAAAACACTAACCTGATCTAATCTAGGCCGTCCATGGTAGATCAAACGGGCGAGGGTGGGCGGTGGCTCACCGTGGGTCGATGGCTGCCGGAGGCGATGTCAACGACGGTGGCAGCGGCTCGGGTCGAACAGGGTGGCGGCTCCGGCGGGCTCCGGCGACAGCGGAGGGGACAAGGAGATGCGGCGCAGTGTGGGCGACCGGATGGTGGTGACGGCTGGCGTCGGCGTGCACCGGACGGGGCGGAGGGAAGCGGCGGCTCCGGTGCTCCGGCGAGGGCACGCGTCATCGGGGCGGCTTCTTCGGGCGACCTACGCAACAAGGAAAACGTCAAAAAGACGGGAGGAGCACGGGGGTCTGAATGAGCATGGAGATAGGGATTGAAAGGGCTCACCGGCGACGAATTCATCCAGCGAGGAGCTCGGCTCCGGCGAGATGCACTCGATGATGGCGACAGATAGGAGCGGCATGGGGAAGTGTGAGCCGGCGGGATCGATAGAGGGGGTCGCGGGGCATTTATAGGCGCAGGCAGGGCGTCGGGGACCAGCGGATAAGCCTCATCCGCGGGACTTCGCCGGCGGTTGCGCGCGGGCGCGCTCGCGGCTTGTCCCGTGCGGTGCGGCGGGAGGTTGGGCACGAGCTGGGAGGCGGGGCCCACCAGTCAGCGGGTGTGGGCGGGGCGATCGAGCGAGAGGCGTGGGCGGTCGATCGGCGTGAAGGGCGCTTGGGCGCGGGGCAGGCCGTGGGCCGAAAGGCGGAGCGGGCCGAGTCGTTTGCTTCTGGGCCGAACAGGGTTTCGGTCCAGGTGGTGCGCCTGTGTTTTTTTCTTTTTTTTTTACAAAATGAAAACAAATTACAACAGACGAAAATAAATAAAATTTACATAGGCATATTATATATCAAAATGCTCAGAAAAATACCAAGAATAAGATGAACTATTTTCCAAGTTCAAATAAATTCCAAAAAAATTCGTAAAAGTCAAACAGTTCTACTGTTGCATTTAAAATCAACAAAAATCATTTTTTAAATAGCAAAATGATTTCAAATTTATTTTATCCTAATTTTCCATTGAAGGGAATTATTTTACCCTTATTTCCATTTATTTATTTTTAGGAGAAAAATATTTTGAAAAGAAACTCAAATAACTCCCAATTGGTTTTGAATTTGGAATTTCAAACAATTTCAAATGGAAAAATGAGTTTCGAATAACTTCAAAGTGACTTCCAATTTATTTCTTTGAAACTTCCAACTCTCTTTCTTCAAATATGAAGAAGTCATTTTATCTTCCCTCATGAACTCATTGAGTTGCTTAAAGTTTCTAAATTTAAAATATTTCAAATGAAATCCAAATCATTTTCAAACCCCTTTTCATTTCCACTAATGGAATAAGTCATATTATCTTCACTCTAGGGTCTTGTGATGAAATGAATTTGAATTCTTCGAGATCGAAATGCAAGATGAAAGTTTTGCGAAAGTCCTTTTATTCCCTCTCATTCAACATTAAAAAAGTTTCAATTTCCACTCAGTTTCACACAATCATCACACAACAAACAAACAAACAATCATAATTACTTATTTAATATAACATTCCAAAATTTAGAATTTTGGGATGTTACATCGTTATGCGGTTTGACCGATAAAGATCTTCGTAGAATATGTAGGAACCAATATGAGCATCTAGGTTCCGCTATTGGTTATTGACCGGAGACGTGTCTCGATCATGTCTACATAGTTCTCGAACCCGTACGGTCCGCACGCTTAGCGTTCGGTGACGATCGGTATTATGAGTTTATGTGTTTTGATGTACCAAAGGTAGTTCGGAGTCCCGGATTTGATCACGGACATGAATAGGAGTCTCGAAATGGTCGACACGTAAATATCTATATATTGGAAGCCTATGTTTGGACATCGGAATTGTTCCGGATGAGTTCCGGCATTTTCCGGAGTACCGGGAGGTTACCGGAACCCCCCGGGGAGTATATGGGCCTTATTGGGCCTTAGTGGAAAATAGGAGAGGGAAGGAAAAGGAGGGAGGCACACCCCCCTAGCCCAATCCGAATTTGGAGGGGCCCGGCCCCCTTTCCTTTCTCCTCTCCTCCCCTTCCTTCTCTCCTACTCCTACTACATGGAAGGGGGGAATCCTACTCCAGGTGGGAGTAGGACTCCCCTAGGGCACACCATAGAGAGGGTCGGCCCCTCCCCTCCTCCACTCATTTATATACGGGGGAGGGCGGCACCCCGTAGACATACAAGTTGATCATTGATCTTTTAGCCGTGTGCGGTGCCCCCCTCCACCATAATCCACCTCGGTAATATCATAGCGGTGCTTAGGCGAATCCCTGTTCCGGTAGCAACATCGTCACCGTCATCATGCCGTCGTGCTGACGAAACTCTCCCTCGAAGCTCTACTGGATCGTGAGTTCGCGGGACGTCACCGAGCTGAACGTGTGCTGATCGCGGAGGTGCCGTACCTTCTATGCTAGATCGGTCGATCGTGAAGACGTATGACTACATCAACTGCATTGTCATAACGCTTCCGCTTACGGTGTACGAGGGTACGTAGACAATACTCTCCCCTCTCGTTGCTATGCATCACCATGATCTTGCGTGTGTGTAGGATTTTTTTTTGAAATTACTGCGTTACCCAACACTAGGTACCCCCGACATCTATATAAGTCATGGGGTTTAGTCCTTAGGGACACACACATTCACATTCGCATGGTTTAGAGTTTAGAAAAACTCATACAATCTCGAGGTAGATCAATTTGTACTTTGTACCCCATCACAATCAATATATAAGAAGCATGATGGGTCCTCCTTACCGTCCCCTATAAATTGTTTAATCTGCAGCAAATTGAGAAAACTTGGGTTGATTTCATAATTTTCACCATTGAGTCTCAGCCCTACAGTTATGGAAGTATCCTTGATAGGCGCTCCAGAGACTTTAGTCGCGGTGAGTTGATACACATGTGCATACTTAATCATGGTTGCTTAAGACCTACAAAATAATTTACTACACAATGAATAAATCAAAACTTAAAACAAAGACCAAAAGCGCTTACCTCCCCGGCAACGGTGCCAAAAAGGCATGATAGACTTCAAGTGTAGAGGGTTTAGTTGTACCTTTTTTCAAAATAAGTGTAGATCATGAAATGGAGTTTTTCTCTTGTATAGGCCTAAAAAATGTGCCTACAAGTTAGTTGAGGCCTGAAGCAAAGCAGATCCAGAAGCTTGTAATATTACAAATGAAAGGTGACTAAAACTAAAAGTGTGCAAATAAAGTAAATGAGTAAGAGAAAGAATGGAGATGAATCAACAGTTGGGCTAAGACGTTCTCAAGGAGTTTGTATTCCCTACTAGTGTGCATCGAATGTAATATGTGCTATTATCGTATCACATACACCACTATCGTTCCTTCCCACATTCAAGTTACGACAATGATAATAAAGGGTCACTCCATGGACGTAATCAATGGTCGGCTCTTTGTCATTCCCTATCAATTGCAACATAAGAAAGAGAGGGTATTACTGTCACCTCTTTACCCCCACATCCCCACCTTTACAAGGACAGTAATACACTTCTTGGCCCTACCAGCAAAAATGTTGAGTGGGCACCCTTACACAACATTTTTTGAAGGTCATTAACTCAAACATGCAAATGAGAATTTCGTATTCCACCCATGTTCAATTTAGGGTTCCCCCACATCCTTGAGAACTAGGGAGTTACTCACACATGGAAACAACAAACATCTTATGGATTATTATGGTAGTCATGAATGATATATCAAAGTAATACATGCAAGAATCCACTAGGGTTCGATATTACAAAGAGATGGAAGTCGGGACAAGGATGAAAATGGTTGTTGTTAGAGTCTCCTTGAATAAGGTGATGGCGTGGTAGAGCCCTTCTTGCCGCCCCCCTTCGGATCCCTTCCGCGGGTTAGGTTTCTTTGCTCTGGTGGAATTCATGATCTCTTTTTATGTAATACCCCCGATCCGATGGCACGAGGGTAATATATTCGACCAGGGGGAGTTGGTGGTAGCTGGTACGAGCACTCATGCTCGTACCAGACGTCGTCTTGCTCACTGGACTCCCCTGTGCAGCTGGTTCCTTCTCGTTTATTCACCGCTTCTTATGGTAGGTTTCTATCACACAAATTAACACAATGTTCACCCAGTATTCTTGGGATTTCCCCCTAATGCCTGAAAACTTCCCATGGTTGAGATCGTAGTGGAAGCAGACAAAAAAGACATTGCACGAACATGATAAAATCCGGACAATGCTATAATTATGATACAAAACATAAGGTAAAGTGGGTAAGATGTTGGACTCATCACTCAGTCACCTATATAAGGAACGATCAGACACCCCCCCAATAGGCACCAAGAAACACGTGAGGCAAAAATTCCAATATGATCTTACGATCATCTCTTAAAGACACAAATCCTAATTCTCATATGAGGATAGATCATCAATATAGACAAGAAGAAATTAGGGTTTACCTTGATACGAGGGCCTGAATTTGGGTAAATCGTCATCGGGTGCACCATCTGGTTCTCTGATGCATGTGATATCCTCCGATGGTATCAGAAAAATACCATGACAATACTTGCACAGTTTTATTAGCAATACGTATTACCTATATATTTTTATTTAAATGTATTCATATTTCTAAAATCTTCAGATAATTAAACACTAAACGTGCAGAGAAGGTTTTATCAATGGCAAAATGATGATGAGAGAATGCGTACTTAATTACTCCTTTGTTGCGTGTCATTCAATATTTCCACATCTATATTGAAAATTGCGATTACCTGTTGCACTTGAAGCTAATCGAAGCACCATGGGTTCTTTTTTCATTTACAGTAGTACGTACCTTAAATTTCTCGACTTGTATTATTGTTGATGGGAACGTCGGAGTGGACAAGGGAAACTTATGTAGAGTCAACAAAAAAGCTTTCATTTCAATGTAGCATCCAGTGGAATTCGTTGCGCCCTAGCGATAATTGGACTAGTGCCAACCACTCTAGTAGGGCATACCATGTTGCAGTACAAGGTCAAATCAAATTCCGCTAGAATGACTCGTTAGGCAGGGACAAGTACACACTTGGGTAATTGTAACACTTTGTTATGAACATGTGGTACAAGACATGATATTGTTCTCAAAGAGTGGCATTATCCAGCCACATATGCTTACATAAGTGAATCTTAGATTGTCCTTAATATCGAAGTATCCAAACAATGTCCTTTGACCTAAGTAGGTTGGGACAAGCTACAGGTAAAACACAACAGAAACCCATGGGAACTTAAAAGAGAATAGAGACACTCCAAGTAAACAAAGTTAAGGATATTATATTTAAGATTCTGGTACATGAATTGCAGAGAAGGATCCGAAGCAAAAGAAAGTTTTCTTCACCATCGTTGGAGCAACTTAGAGTAGAATCTCCCGGTTCCAATGGATCCGAGAGAGGATTTTCGAGTCTAGGTACTTGTCCACAAAGGGCTTGATATACAATATCCATAGTAAGAATCATGAAAAACCATCTACTTTGTAGGACAACGTTTCTTTAACCTTCAAATATTTTGATGTCAAGACGGGGTAATTATTTGTTTTTTACAGTTGACCTGATGGGTACAATATTGCATCTTTGTTTCTTATCCCAAGACCAAGTCATGAACTATTCCTCTTAGCTTGGTTAAGACCTCCCGTAGTGGCGGTATCATGACAAGTATCATGCAACCACATCCAATGCCAGTTAGTCATATATCTGAGTTGTCACAATACTTAATGAGAAAAGAGAGGATACTAATATCATAACATGATACTGGATCATACTGAATGATGTACTAATATGAATCATGTAAAACAACAAATGAGACCATCCAAAATATTAAGGCACTATAAAGATAGTATCATACACTAAGGCTGCCCGCAATGGAGAGTATCATACACTAAGGTTGTATGATAATATTTCCACAGTGCATAGTATCACAAGTTAGTATCTTAGATGACATCATTTATTATTATAACATAGTGTACCCCCTCCGATCCATATTACATGTCACTCAGACGGATGTATCTAGACGTATTTCAGTGCTAGATATATCCGTTTGACCGACAAATAATATGGATTGGATGGAGTATTACAACATTTAATATTTTTTGCTGAAAACATTTAATATGATACATATCCTCTATTTCCCCATTTAATTGTGTCACCTCAACGAAAGTACTTGGCATGCATCATGCGACATATGATACTCACATTACGGGCAAACTATTATCATATGCATAATACAACCTTCACAACTTAATATAAGATATTTCTGTAACTGAAATTGAATCGCAAAAAAATGTGATACTATATTACTACCCACAAAAGAAGGTCTAATGTAGAGGCAACACAACTTCCAGATAAAAAAAATCCCACTAACACATGTAAATTAAGGGCCTGTTCAGTCTCTCTCCGCTCCCGCGACTCAGCTCCCGGAGCGGAGCAGGCTGCTGCAGCTTTTTACGGAGCAGCTCAAACCGAGCTCCGCAGCTCTGTGGAGTTGAGCGGAGTGGAGAGATTCCAAACAGGGCCTAATTTGAGTTATGAAATACCCACTCTGTTCCATACTATAAGATGTTATTACATCCATCTTATATTACATGCAGAGGAAGTATAAGCATGCTCCCCACACAAAAAAACCGAGAAGGAGTCATTGCATCAGCAATTTCGACACAGTTCGGCTAGTCATCAACTTAGCTATGGGCTGAGCACCCTTTTTTCTGCTCTCGTAGCTCCTCTCCGCGCCTACTAAGTGTACGCTGAGATGTTGTTACCCTTGTACCCTTATCCGACTCTTGCTCCCTATCTATCAATGAAATGGTACGTACCTTGCTTATTCGCGAAAAAAATCGGTTGTGGACGCATGTTTTTTTTTTCTGAACACAGTATAGACACGGACGCTTATACATAAGCACACACACCCTACATGTATGAGCATCTCCGATAGATTGTGACGGCGCATCATTTTAAAATTGACGAATCGCCATAGACGTCTTCATAGTCAACAGGAACATCTTCTCTCACAGAACACACATCATCAGAAGATATAAAATAAATCCAAAAAAATGAGAGCAACAATGTCAAGTTTAGGACTTGAATTTCGATGGGTTGAGAATTATCACTGCCTTCTAACCATCCAAACATAAATTGATTCGCAGCTATAAACGCATGCTGCGGCAGCCTCAGGTACATGCTATGTGACACCTATGGCCGCCTTCTCGCATGCACTTGGAGAATCCAGGCTCTCGAAGGCAGAACAGACAAGTTCAGTACTGTACGTTTGAAGGGTCTTGCTTTTTATCAGAGTCAAGGACTTTTGAATTTCAAATAAATGCCTAAGCTTGTCTAGCTTGTTTTCAGTCAGAAAAGTATTGCAATATGAATTCGGTTTCATTAATAAGTGTACTAACACGAAGCACAGCGTAGTACGATTCCAATAATCCTTCTGGATTCTCTTGCCATTGGCAAAATCCACAGCAAGCACCTAGAGGCCACGATCTGAAGAACTAAAGCTTAAACTTCACAAACACACATGAATTCGATTCCATTATCCGGCAGCCGTCCCACATGATTACGCGGCCCATGGTGTCTCCTTTTTAACTGCTTCCTTGTCACTCACAGCTCAAACGGGGCATAAAAATGGTGCCTTTGCCAATACGGCAGTACTCGATTAAGCCCGATCGACCTACGCATAGTTTCTCGGGAGGCTTTGCAAAAGGAGGCGTTTGCTACGTAACGTTAGGCCTGAGCACAAAAGCTAAAGGATAAAGCGGTGAATTTAGCAGTGGCTGAATGATAGTTTCTTGAGAACGAGGAAAAAGAGGAGGTTACCATGGGATCGAGGCCAGGGCGGCATCGTAACTTGACGCTGCCGGGTGAAGCCTGCGGAAAGCGCCATGTATTGAAACGGTATTGGCGACATAAGGACATCTCCGACGCTCAACCTCAAATTTGCTCCGCCATCTGTTATCCGTGAACACGGAAACCAGTCCACGAACACTGATGTCGAAAACCGTCAATCAATATTGCTCGCATACATTTCAAATCACATTTGAACCAACCGGGCAAAATTCACGCAGACCGGCCAATATTCAAGTTCAAATAGAAAATAATACAAATCATCCATATATAGCATGCAAATAAATCTAGTACAAAAATGTCTCAAATTCGACGAAATTAATCGGATTTTCAATAAATTATACATCAACAAATTATTTCATTACACACAAACTGCCCCTTCAGCTTCATCCAACAATGTATGTATATAAATGGTCGTCCCTCTATTCTGTGGTACATCATGGCACCACGTGCGGACTACATAATGTGTAGACCAACCTTGAGTGAAAGAATAATTTAAACAAGTTGAGGAAGAAAAACGATCTCCTCGTCTACCGCAGGCAATGACCACCTTGCCTTCAGCTGACCAACCACGTGGCAAAATTTGGTGACACTGGTCTAGATAGTGTACCGACGATATGATAACGACCTAGCATTGCGTTCTTGCATGATGTGCATGTCGTAGAGCGCAATGAGCTTGCCGCCAGAAGGTCCCCCTTTGTTCCTGCCTATGAAATCCGCATACACGGCCAACCACGCATCGCACAACAGCTCATCCTCCATGGTCGAGTACCCCACCATCCTTCATACTCTGAAAGAACGACGTGGTATCCAAAATTAAGCTAAATGGAATTTGACCGAACACCTTCCGGGCATGGTGTCCGCCATGGAGGTCGTCGACACGGGGACGAACTGTAGGTGGGTACATACGGCTTCAGGGTGGACAACGCCACCGTAAAGGCTAGCCGGTGCATCAGTGCTAGTTGTGGACTTCCGGCAATGCCTCTGTGGCGCCGGAGAGGTACAACGGTGGGGGCGAAGGTGGAGGGTGCGGATGCAAAGTAAGGCGGAAAGGGGGAGGGGGATTTAGTTGGCATTAGGTGTCGGAGTCCTATGTGGCTACTGTCCGGACTCCCGCACCCCCCCACTTTGTCTCCACTTTGGGCAGAAAGCATGTCCGGACCACCCGGATGGACGGCACAACACGTGCGGATCACGCGGTTCGGACGGTTGCGGCCTTGCGGGCGGTTTGAGGATCGGTGTTGGAGATGCCCTTAGCTAATTAAAATGACTTCCACTTTGTACTCAAACATATATTACTTCCTTTAGTTGGTGTTATTGGGATTTCATAAAAGATGTTATTTGGTTTGACGCGTGGGGATGATGATGGACAGTGTTTTCTTTTTCATAATGTGGTGTTTTGTGGGCTTTCTTGATAGTGTGATTCCGCGTTATCTAATCAACTCATATTTACGTGACGAATATTTTTGTGACCACACATACTATAGGGGTGCTATAATGTCACATGACGACGCTTCTTTTTCTAGATGGTGATAGGGTGCGGGGGACTGATGTGTTTTCATAGCTCGGTTGATGTTGATTAATCTGAGAAATCATTGACCGAGTCAAGATTGTGAAACAAATCCAAAACTAAACACCTCAATTAAATGACAGAGCTTGTGGAATCATTGACCCGATCAAACTCATAAACCAAATCCAAAAGTGATCACCTCAGTGTAAAGGAAGGGCTTCAAAATTAGGGTTCACGGTGAATTTAAAGTTACCGCCACATTTTGATGT
This sequence comes from Triticum dicoccoides, assembly GCF_002162155.2. Classification (NCBI taxonomy): domain Eukaryota; kingdom Viridiplantae; phylum Streptophyta; class Magnoliopsida; order Poales; family Poaceae; genus Triticum; species Triticum dicoccoides. Next base: position 508,492,966 of record NC_041390.1, read on the forward strand.
ATCCAAATTTTTATCAAACATTTTATCGTACGCAAACACCAAAATTATATTTTTTGACAGATAAAGTCACATCAACATTTCGAAGGATCAAGCCCGCATGCCAGGTCCACGTGGCACCACATAAGGCGTTAGATCACCAACATGTAGCCTCTATTAGGGCATATTTAACACTGACTCCCAAACCTCCTGCAAGCGTCTGGATCGAGCTGTTCGGACGTTGCAAGCCACACAACGATGTCCCACATTTGTCAATGGACCAGTCCGGGTGTCCGTTTCCCCTCAAACCAAGGGGACTTTGCGGGAGTCCAGACACCAGCCACGTAGGACTCCGACACTCCTGGCCCACCCAAAGCTGAGGTGGATCCCGCGTATTTGGAGTTGGCCGCACTGATCCCGCAGTAAAACATCCCTTTTGTCAACCATCTCCTCTACCATCCTATCGCTCCCCCCTCAATTTCCGCCCTTTTTTGTTGCATCGCATGAACCCGTACGAACATTTGTCTGGTGGTGGAGGATCCGGTGAAGGCGGCTGACCAAAAGATCAACTGCGACACGGTAAGCCCGGAGCCTCAAACAAAAGGCAAGGGAGGCGGCGCCGCTCAAAAAGAAGGGCGATGGACAGGCAGAGGGGCGGGTGTAGGGGGTAGGCAGGGCCTGGGAAGCGGGACTCCTCCATAATCGTCGTCCATGCACATGTCGTCCCGGCCAAAACAATACAAGCCTCGCTACTTGTAATTCGTCCAACAGCTCAACGGCAGTCCCCGGCATCCGACGTTAGACATGTGTCGTATTGCGTCAACATCAATGGCATTGCTCCTTTTATCCGAGTCTGCATCGCCACTAAAGGAAATATGCCCTAGAGGTAATAAAAAAGTTGTTATTTTATATTTCTTTATTCACAATAAAGGTTTATTATTCATGCTAGAATTGTATTGGTCGGAAACTTAAATACATGTGTGAATACATAAACAAATACCGTGTCCCTAGTAAGCCTCTACTAGACTAGCTCGTTGATCAAAGATGGTTAAGGTTTCCTAACCATAGACATGTGTTGTTATTTGATAACGGGATCACATCATTAGGATAATGATGTGATGGAAAAGACCCATCCGTTAGCTTAGCATATTGATCGTTCAATTTATTGCCATTGCTTTCTTGATGACAAATACATATTCCTTCGACTATGAGATTATGCAACTCCCGGATACTGGAGGAATACCTTGTATGCTATCAAACGTCACAACGTAGCTGGGTGATCATAAAGATGCTCTATAGGTATCTCCGAAGGTGTTTGTTGAGTTCGCATAGATCGAGATTAGGATTTGTCACTCCGAGTATCGGAGAGGTATCTCTGGGCCCTCTCGGTAATACACATCACAAGAAGACTTGCATGCAAAGTAACTAAGGAGCCAGTTGCAAGATGATGTATTATGGAACGAGTAACGAGACTTGCCAGTAACGAGATTGAACTAGATATTAAGATACCGACGATCGAATCTCGGGCAAGTAACATACCGATGGACAAAGGGAATTACGTATGTTTTCATAAGGTTCGACCGATAAAGATCTTCGTAGAATATGTAGGAGCCAATATGGGCACCCAGGTTCCTTATTGGTTATTGACCGGAGAGGAGTCTCGGTCATGTCTACATAGTTCTCGAACCCATAGGGTCTGCACGCTTAATGTTCGCTGACGATAAAGTGTTACATGAGTTATATGATTTGGTGATCGAATGTTGTTCAGAGTCCCGGATGTGATCACTAACATGACGAGGAGCTCCGGAATGGTCCAAAGGTAAAGATTGATATATATATATATATATATATATATATATATATATATATATATATATATATATATAGGACGATGATATTTGGACACCAGAAGAGTTTCGGGATGTACCGGGTAGAAATCGGGTCACGGGAAGGGGTTCTGGACACCCCGGGAGGTTAATGGGCCATATGGGCCAAAGGGGGAACACACTAGCCCACAAGGGGCTGGCGCGCCCTCCTAAGGCCGCAACCCTTGGGGAGAGAAGGAAAGAGGGGAGTCGGTCTCCCCCTTCCTTCCCTCATCTCCCCTTTCCTTTCCCCTCCGGCAAATATGGTAAGGGGGGCGCGGCTAGGAAAGACCCCAAATAGGATTCGGACCTACTTGGGGTGCCCCTTGGCCTCTCCCCTCTCCCCCACCTATATATATGGGAGGGAGGTGCCACACACAACCACGACAATCTCTTAGCCTTGTGCGGCGCCCCCCTCCACTGTTTTGTCCCTCAGTCATATTTTTGTAGTGCTTAGGTCAAGCCCTACGGAGATAGCTTCACCACCACCTTCATCACGTCGTCATGCTGAAGGAACTCATGCACTACTTCGTTGTCTTGCTGGATCAATAAGGCGAGGATGTCACCAAGCTGAATGTGTGCTGAACGCGGAGGTGCGGTACGTTCGGTACTCGGTCGGTTGGAGCATGAAGAAGTTCGACTACATCAACCGCGTTAACAAACGCTTCCGCTTACGGTCTGCGAGGGTACGTAGACACACTCTCCCCTCTCGTTTCTATGCATCTTAATGGATAGATCTTGCATGTGCGTAGAATTTTTTGTTTTCCATGCAACGTTTCCCAACAGCCATAACTTGTCTGGTCGTGCATGTCGGGCATGGAGCAACTCGGTGCCTGCTCTCTGCCTATAGGTATGTGGATTTCCAAAGGATTTTTGCACGATTATAATATATATATATTTACATGGCTTGTTTGTCCACTTAATTTGTTTCTTAAGGATTCACTTGTACTAGATTCCTTTTTTCATTCTGTCCAACCTCGCATGAAAAAGTTTTGATGTTCTTGTGCAAAATCCTTTTTTGGTGTGGCGGGAATAGTTGTATTACTCAATCAATATGGTTACACCAAGTGTCACAAAGTTTAATGACCTCAAGATGTTCTGATCCTTACCAAACAACTGTATGGCTTTGTGCCCAACCATGGCTAGCCATGAAGTGGTTTACATTATTCTTGTTGTGACGAATATGAGTAATACAAGTATCTCGGTCATTTAGTTTCCTTTTGATCTCCCGAATCAAGAAAGAGTTTCTTGATCTATCAATTTCCTTTTCTCGCCAAGTTAATGGCCTAGAGGCCGTCAGATTCAAAAACTATGGGCAAAACACTCAATTGCAGAGCTAGCGAAACACCTTCAGGGACAACATTTAGTTATGACTCAAGAGCATACTGACATGTGATACGTCTCCAACGTATCTATAATTTGTTATTGTTCCATGCTGTTTTATTATCAATCTTGGATGTTTTATAATCATTTTATAGTCATTTTATATCATTTTTGGTACTAACCTATTGACATAGTGCCAAGTGCCAGCTGTTGTTTTTCCATGTTTTTTACATCGCAGAAAATTAATATCAAACAGAGTCCAAATGCCACGAAACTTTACGGAGAGTTTTTACGGACCAAATGGAAGATACTGGGCCATGGTTGCACCTTGGGGGGAGTCCCAAGGTGGGGACAACCCACCAGGGCGCGCCAGGAGGCCCAGGCGCACCCTGGTGGGTTGTTCCCACCTCGGGTTCCCCCCGGGCCGCCTCTTTGTTCTATAAATACCCCAATATTCCCAAAACCATAGGGGAGTCAAAGAAATATTCATCCAGCCGCCGCAGAGTCCAGAACCACCAGATCCAATCTAGACACCATCACGGAGGGGTTCACCACTTCCATTGGTGCCTCTCCGATGATGTGTGACTAGTTCTTTGTAGACCTTCGGGTTAGTAGTTAGTAGCTAGACGGATTCATCTCTCTCTTGATTCTCAATACAATGGTCTCTTGGGGATCCATATGATGTAACTCTTTTGCGGTGTGTTTGTTGGGATCGATGAACTTTGAGTTTATGATCAGATCTATCTTTTTATATCCATGAAAGTATTTGAGTTTCTTTGATCTCTTATAGCCTCGTATTTCTTCTCCAATATTTGGGTTTTGTTTGGCCAACTCGATCTATTTATCTTGCAATGGGAAGAGGTGCCCGGTAGTGGGTTCAATCTTACGCTGCCTGATCCTAGTGACAGAAAGGGAACCGACACGTATGTATCGTTGCTACTAAGGATAAAAAGATGGGATCTATATCTACCGCCATAGATAAACGGATCTCGTCTACATCATGTCATCATTCTTATTGCATCACCACATTTTTCCATGAACTTAATACACTAGACGCATGCTGGATAGCGGTCGTTGTGTGGAGTAATAGTAGTAGATGCAGGCAGGAGTCGGTCTACTAATCTTGGATGTGATGCCTATGTAATGATCATTGCCTGGATATCGTCATAATTATTTGAGGTTCTATCAATTGCCCAACAGTAATTTGTTCACCCACCGTTTGCTATTTTTCTCGAGAGAAGCCACTAGTGAAACCTACGACCCTCGAGTCTTCTTTCTCATATATTTGCCTTCGCGATCTATTTTTATTTGCCTTTTATTTGCAGATCTATTAAACCAAAAACCCAAAAATACCTTACTGCAATTTATTTTATTTGGTGTTTTATCTATCAATATTTACAACTCTCTCCCGTCCACGTGCCATTTCTAGCACCGTTACACGAAAGGGATTGACAACCCCTTTATCACGCCGGGTTGCGAGTGGTTGTTATTTGTGTGCAGGAGCTGTTTACGTTGTGTTGCTTGGTTCTCCTATTGGTTCGATAACCTTGGTTTCAGATCCGAGGGAAATACCTACCGCCGCTGTGCTTCATCATCCCTTCCTCTTTGGGGAAAAACCGACGTAGCTTCAAGCGACATCAAAAGGAATTTGTGGCGCCATTGCCGGGGAGGATCTTCATCATAACCAGGTTCCTAATCACAAATCTCATCTCCTCGCAATTGACATTATTGGCCATTTGCCTCTCGTTTTCCTCTCCCCCGCTTCACAAAAATTTGCCATTTTATTTGCCTCTCTTTTCCATTCGCCGTTCTCTTGCCGGATCTGTTTTTGAGTGCAATCTTGTTGTGTAGTCATCATGACTCAAGAGAATACCAAGTTATGTGATTTCTCAAATACCAACAACAATGATTTTATCGGCACTCCGCTTGCTCCTCCCGCCACTAGTAGGGAGACTTGTGATATTAATAATACTTTGCTGAATTTTGTTATGAAAGACCAATTTTCCGGTACTCCTAATGAGGATGCCGTGTCCCATCTTAATACCTTCGTGGAATTATTCGATATGCAAAAGAAAAAAGATGTGGACAATGATGTGGTTAAAATGAAATTATTTCCGTTTTCTTTGCGTGATTATGCAAAATTTTGGTTCTCTTCTTTGCCTCGCAATAGTATCGATTCTTGGAATAAATGCAAAGATGCTTTTATCACTAAGTATTTTCCTCCCGCAAAAATTATTTCCCTTAGAATCCAGATCATGAATTTCAAGCAACTTGAACATGAGCATGTTGCACAATCTTGGGAAAGGATGAAAATGATGCTAAGGAATTGCCCAACTCATGGGTTAAATCTTTGGATGATCATACAAATTTTTTATGCAGGGTTGAATTTTGTTTCTCATAATCTTTTAGATTTCTCCGTGGGTGATACTTTTATGGAAATAACTTTGGGTGAAGCCACCAAACTTCTTGATAATATCATGGAAAATTATTCGGAGTGACATACCGAAAGGGCTCCTACTAGTAAAAAGGTTAATTCGGTTGAGGAAATTTCTTCTTTGAGTGAAAAAGTTGATGCTCTTGTGAAATTGGTTGCTAGTAAAAGTGCTCCTATTTATTTTAATGATATGGCTTTGTCTACTTTGATTGAGCAAAATAGTGATGCCATAGATGTGAATTTTATCTCTTGAAATAATTTCAACAACAATGCTTATAGAGGTAATTTTAATCCTAGGTCTTTTCTGAGTAATTCCTCTAATAATTATGGTAATTCCTAAGGAAATCAATCTTATAATAATAATAGAAACACCTCTGATCTTGAGAATAATATTAAATAATTTATCAACACGCAAAAAGTTTTCAACACTTCCATAGAAGAAAAGTTGAATAAGATTGATGATTTGTCTAGAAGTGTTGATAGAATTGCTCATGATGTGGAAAATCTCTTTTTTGTGGCTAAAGTAGATGAATCAATTAAATCTCTTTATGTTTCTATGGATGAAAGTAAGAAAAGAGCTGCTATGCTTAGAGCTAAAAGAGAATTCTTAGAAAAAGCATTTAATAGTAATTTCTTTCACAAAAGTGATGAAGATCTTAAAATGATTGGTGTTTCTTCTATTAATTCCTTTTTAGTAAAGTTAATGAAAAAGGGACTGGAGAAGAGTCAACTTTAGGTAGAAGGCGTCCCAATATTTCGGAGGGTGAAAATCTTGTTGAGAAAAAAGATGAAAGTGGGTTTGAAGAGGTCAAAACTTTAGCTAGTAATGTACCCACTCTTTTGGATTACAAAGACTTTAATTATGATAGTTGCTCTTTGATTGATTGTATTTGTTTGTTGCAATCCATGATGAATTCACCCCACGCTTATGAACAAAACAAAGCTTTTACTAGACATATTGTGGATGCTATGATGAAAGCTCTTGAAGAAAAATTGGAATTAGAAGTTTCAATTCCTAGAAAATTGCATGATGAATGGGAACCTACTATCAAAGTCAAGATTAAAAATTATGAGTGTTTTGCTTTGTGTGACTTGGGTTCTAGTGTTTCTACAATTCCAAAATCTTTATGTGATGTGCTTGGTCTTACCAATCTTGAAGAATGTTCCTTGAATTTGCACTTGGTGGATTCTACTGTTAAAAAGCCTATGTGAAGAATTAATGATGTTCTTATTCTTGCAAATAGAAATTGTGTGCCCATAGATTTTTTTGTTCTTGATATTGATTGCAATCCGTCTTGTCCAATTATTCTTGGTAGACCGTTTTGACGCACTATCGGTGCCATGATTGATATGAAAGAAGGAAATATTAAGTTCCAATTTCCATTGAGGAAGGGTATGGAACACTTTCCTACAACTAGAATTAAGCCACCCTATGAATCAATCATGATGGCATCTTATGGATCTTGAACCAAAGATGAGAAAACTTAGATCCTTGCTTTATGCCTAGCTAAGGGCGTAAAATTATAGCGCTTGTTGGGAGGCAACCCAATGAATAAAATTTATTTTTGCTTTTTGCTTCCTTTTTTGAGTGTTAACACAATTATGTTGTTGTTATGATTGTGTTTTTTGTGTTTTAATTAGTGTTTTTGCCAAGTAAAGCCTTTAGGATCTTCTTGGGCAATAGTTGTTTGATCATGCTGAAAAAAGGGAAACTTTTGCGCTCACTAAATTAATTTTCATTTTTACCTCAGAGAGATAAAATACCCATTACAATTGTATTAGATCAATATACAAATTTCTCAGGCCATCCTAATTTTTCAGAGTTTTTTGAGTTACAGAAGTATTTGAAATAGTCAGATTGCTACACACTGTTCTGTTTTGACAGATTCTATTTTCTTTGTGTTGTGTGCTTATTTTGATGGCTCTATGGTTTTCTTTGATGAGTTTTTGCCATAGAAAAGTTGGAATACAATATATATACTGCAAAAACAAAATATTAATTGGTTTGATACAACCCTTATAGTAGTAGTTTATTATTCTTATACTAACGGATCTCACGAAGGCTTTGTTGAGTTTTGTGTGATTGAAGTTTTCAAGTTTTGGGTTATCTTACGATGGATGAAGGAAGGATGTAAGAGCCTAAGCTTGGGGATGCCCCGGCATCCCAAGCTATTGTCCAAGAATGAGCAACCAACTAAGCTTGGGGATACCCCCCGAGTGGCATCCCCGCTTTCTTCCAACAACTATCGACATTTTACTTGAGACTATATTTTTATTCGTCACATGATATGTGTTTTGTTGGAGCGTCTTGTATGATATGTGTCTTTGCTTGTTTTTGTGTGTGTTTTAAGTCATCAATCCTTGCTGGACACACCTATTTAAGAGAGCCAAAATTATATCTTGACTTGTTAGAATTGCTCTCTATGCTTCACTTAAATTTTTATGAGCAATGGACTTGCTCTAGTGCTTCACTTATATCTTTTTGAGCACGGTGTGCTTTGTAATTTTTGAAGAAATGATCTCTTGATTTACTTAGATTTATTTGAGAGTTAGTAAAATTTTGAAGAAATTCTCTCTTGCTTCACTTAAATTATTTTGAGAGAAAGAAAATTTGTTATGCTCATGATCTTCACTTATATTTGTTTGAGCTTATGAAAAGCAACACATGAAAATTAGTCACAAAGTGATAGATATCCAAGAAGGATAAAGAAAAGAAAAAAAATTCATGAAGATCATTGGAGAAAATAAACTTGATTCTTAGTAATAGTTTTGAGATATGATGATGTGATATGTGAGTCATCTTGATGAGTAATTATGCTTTAGTAAGAATATTGTTGTTAAGGTTTGTGATTCCCTATGCGTGCACGAAAGTCAATAATCATGCAATGAAATTATATCCTACTTATGGTGCATTATACGGTGTTAATTATGCTTAATGCTTGCTGATGAGATTATTCGTTTCTTGGTTGGTCACTTCCCAATCTTTTGCTAGCCTTCATTTTGCACTAAGTCTGATCACTACTTGTGCATCCAAAATCCTTTAAACTAGTTTTGCCACATGAGTCCACTATATCTACTTATATGCGGTATTCGTTTGCCATTCTAAGCAAATTTGCATGTACCATCTCTAATTTTCAAAATAAACTTCTCTTTTGTGTGTTTGTTTCGCTCGCGGAGCGGTGAGGGGTGGCTAATGCTTTCCATGCTAGATGTGTTATTCTCAAGATGAGTGTTTACTCACATGTCATTGCACGAGAGTAAGGCAAAGGTATTAGGGATGTCTAGTCCCGAAATGCAAAAACAAATGAATTTACTTTATTTTGTCAAATAATAAATTCCTTGGAAAGTGTTGGTATGGAGGGCACCCGTGGATACGCTTAGCCATGGAAAGTGAAAGTTATGGTGGAAAAAAGAATAAACTTTATTTTCTGTTTGGGAACCATCTATAATATATCTATGCATGGAACGTATTGGGAACTCTAAGTTGTTTTCGTTGGTGGGATGGATACACCTCTCAAAATGTTTTTATCTCAAAATTTTCGCTTTGAGCTCTGGCACCTCTACAAATCCCTACTTCCCTCTGCGAAGGGCCTTTCTTTACTTTATGCAATTTTTATTTTGAGTCTCCATCTTCTCTTATAAAAGCACCAACTAGGAGGCAATATGATCATGCTTAAGTATTGAGTGTAGTAAATATTCGAGTGTGTTTCATGAATGGATCAATGTTTGAGCATGATGGGCTAGGGATAACTTATTTTAGCATTGATATTTCGAAACACATGGTTGCTTGTTGATATGCTTGAGTATCTAAATTATTATGTCAAAACTAGACTATTGCTTTGAATCACATAAAAGTACAAATGTCCATGCTATAAAGAAAAGAATACGATATGACATGATGAACAACACTCCACATCAAAAATTCTGTTTCTATCACTTACCTACTCGAGGACGAGTAGGAGCTAAGCTTGGGGATGCTGATACGTCTCCAACGTATCTATAATTTTTGATTGTTCCATGCTGTTTTATTATCAATCTGGGATGTTTTATAATCATTTTATAGTCATTTTATATCATTTTTGGTACTAACCTATTGACATAGTGCCAAGTGCCAGTTGTTGTTTTTCCATGTTTTTTACATCACAGAAAATCAATATCAAACGGAGTCCAAATGCCACGAAACTTTACAGAGATTTTTATGGACCGGATGGAAGATATTGGGCCCTGGTTGCACGTGGGGGGAGTCCTGAGGAGGGGACAACCCACCAGGGCGCGCCACGGTGGGTTGTGCCCACCTCGGGTGCCCCCCGGACCGCCTCTTTGCTCTATAAATACCCCAATATTCCCAAAACCCTAGGGGAGTCGACGAAATATTCATCCACCCACCACAGAGTCCAGAACCACCAGATCCAATCTAGACACCATCACAGAGGGGTTCACAACTTCCATTGGTGCCTCTCTGATGATGTGTGTGTAGTTCTTTGTAGACCTTCGGGTCCGTAGTTAGTAGCTAGATGGCTTCATCTCTCTCTCTTGATTCTCAATACAATGGTCTCTTGGAGATCCATATGATGTAACTCTTTTGCGGTGCGTTTGTTGGCATCGATGAACTTTGAGTTTATGATCAGATCTATCTTTTTATATCCATGAAAGTATTTGAGTTTATTTGATCTCCTTTATGCATGATCTCTTATAGCCTCGCATTTCTTCTCCGATATTTGGGTTTTGTTTGGCCAACTCGATCTATTTATCTTGCAATGGGAAGAGGTGCCCGGTAGTGGGTTCGATCTTACGGTGCTTGATCCAAGTGACAGAAAGGGAACCAACACGTATGTATCATTGCTACTAAGGATAAAAAGATGGGATCTATATCTACTGCCATAGATAAACGGATCTCATCTACATCATGTCATCGTTCTTATTGCATCACTCCGTTTTCCCATGAACTTAATACACTAGATGCATGTTGGATAGCAGTCGATGTGTGGTGTAATAGTAGTAGATGCAGGCAGGAGTCGGTCGACTAATCTTGGAGATGATGCCTATGTAATGATCATTGCCTAGATATTGTCATAATTATTTGAGGTTCTATCAATTGCCCAACAGTAATTTGTTCACCCACCGTTTGCTATTTTTCTCAAGAGAAGCCACTAGTGAAACCTACGGCCCCCGGGTCTTCTTTCTCATATATTTGCCTTTGCGATCTATTTTTATTTGCCTTTTATTTTCAGATCTATTAAACCAAAAACCCAAAAATAGCTTGCTGCAATTAATTTTATTTGGCGTTCGATCTATCAATATTTACAGCTCTCTCCGGTCCACGTGCCATTTCTGGCTCTGTTACCCGAAAGGGATTGACAACCCCTTTAACACGTCGGGTTGCGAGTGGTTTTTATTTGTGTGCAGGGGCTGTTTACGTTGTGTTGCTTGGTTCTCCTACTGGTTCGATAACCTTGGTTTCATATCTAAGGGAAATACCTACGGTCGCTGTGCTGCATCATCCCTTCCTCTTTGGGGAAAAAACCGACGTAGCTTCAGGCGACATCAACATGCGATTAAGTGCTAGCATGCTGTGAAGATAGTAGAACCATCAAACTCTCTTAGCACCATTTAAGTTGTAGTCGAGCCATCAGCGAGAACATAAGACCCGCCTGTGTTTAGTCTAACCCAGCTGGTGTCCAGTGCTTTCCAGTTCGAGCATATGATCGCATGATCAACATGTAAAACAACCGCCCTAGGAGAGTCCTCATCATTCAGTAAGCCTTTCCTTTTTAGTGGATCATACTCAGGAGCTTGAGAAATGTTCATGATTGAAGAAACATGGCAGCAAGGAAACCTGTTGGAAGCTTCAACCAATGGTGGAACTTTCCCATGTACTTCCTCATTTCAAACAAACTAGTTCCTCCAAAGTAGCATCAAAACACTGAGTCTCTGGACCTCTGATAGGTCATATAACATATGATAAACCCATTTTAGTCATGCATTCATATCATTTGAGACCTCGGGTATTGGGAAGTATTGACAAACAATATTAACATCTGATGCACCATTCATATCTAGCAGCTTGGAGACATGGCATAATATACATCTTCTTTACAGGCAGATGATCTTGTAAGATGGTTTTTGTCCATCAACCACGCTAGATTTTGACCCGAGTGCCATTCCCTATGCACCAAATCAATCCCTTTCTCAACAACTCCAGTACATGTGCTATCCCTTGCCATGCAGAAGATGGATATCCATGAACATTGTATGATCCTGCCTTCCACTAAGGTAATACTTTGCTCTCAACACTCTTGCACACAAGCTATCTAGGAAACACTAGTAGAAAACGGGCCATTTGTCCCGGTTCTAGAGGCCCATTAGCCCCGCTTCTGGAACCGAGACTAAAGGGTCGGGACTAAAGTGAAAAACCTTTAGTACCGATTCACTTACGAGTCGGGACGGAAAGGGCTCCATGTGGCCACTACGGGGCGCCTAGGCAGGAGCACCTTTAGTCCCGGTTGGTAACACCAACCGGGACCAAAAGGCATCCACGCGTCAGTAGCTGGCAGGAGCATGGTTTTTTGTTTTTGTTTTGAAGGAGGGGGAATTAGGGGGGGTTTGAGGGTTAATTTAGGGGTTTCATATATTGTGTTAGCTAGCTAATAGAGAGAAGTGACCTCTCTTATCTCCGTGCTTGGTCGACGGCAGCTACTATATGTATAGAGAGAACTCGACACGCTAGCTAGTAAGCAAATGAAGGAAACATTAATTACACAAGATCATCATGAACATATACAGAGAGGAGTGCACCTCTCTTTCTCTGAGAGATTTGTCGAACAACAAATTTCCGTATATCTATCCGACGCTACTAGCTACATATATACAATATAAGATCTCTTACAATCCCTAACATCTCATGTCTATATCAATTTCCACATGGTATTCTCTGGCTTTATTGATGATGTGGTCAAGAAAGAATCCCGCCAATTCCTCTTGAATTGCTCATATGCGATCTTGTGGTAGGAGTTCATCCCCCATATTCCAGATCTAAATTGAAGAAGAGGGTCAATACATGTATATGAATGAAACTCAACACAAATGATGGTAATAAAATAAAATTGTGAATATTTTTGCTTATGCGCTTCATATTGTTTTTTAGAGTAGCCCTGCTTATTAGAGGCCCTCGCATTGTAGATGAACTCGCAAACGTAGTATCCACAAAAACCATTCCCGGATTCCTGCCACAAGCACTTTACGAGAAATAGAGGTCAATCAAACTGATAATCAAGCATGCTAAATGGTATTGATGAAACTAGCTAGAATCAATGGGAGATGCGCGAAACTAGGTAGTAGTACTTACTTTCGGGTGTGTAAATTATAGCTTGCTCGGCAGTCCCGGAGTAATTACGGTAAACTATTTCCAAACCCTGCCAGACAAAGAAAATAATTACTTGATATCGGGAAATGATTTTTTTTTTCTGATATGGTGCGATAATGATCGATTGAACTTAATTCTGGAGCATTTGAGTCATGTTCGCATAGTCCTCGTGATCTTTTCGTCTCGAGTCTAGGAGAATAAAGTGGAAGCTGCGTACGCATGCATAACTCATCAATTACATTACTATAACCTCAAGTAATAAGGGAAACCAAATATGCACAAGACAGTAACACTCACTTGAAGTTGTAAGGAAAGAGTATTTTATCTTTGTTTTGATTTTTGAGCAACGATTGTAGCAAGTTGTCCTCGGTTTCTGTGACATTATTTTGAACTGTCCATTCAGGTATGATATTTGGGTTAATTAACCCAATGTCGTAGATTTGTGCTTTTATGCATTTGATGATCTTCAATCTGCATAATATAGTGAGGATAATTATATATACACATGCAATGAAAGAGCTGAGCTATATATAGAGATTTAATTACATAAGTAGTACTTACAGACAATAGCAAGTCACGAGTGTTTTGTCGAGAGCCTTTTGATTGTATAACTGGAATAACTCGTCAAATTCAAAAGAGAATAGACCAGTTCCAACGAGGTCGTGCTCCTCTTTAATTCTCATTGTCAAAACATCCTTCCAGACTCGCTACAGGTTTTCATGTACCATTGATGGAATCTTCGCATCATCGTTGTTAGAGGAGGACTTCCATCTTTGATGAGAGGCTTCCTGTACTAGTATCTGAATTTGCCCACCTCCATTGTTTCAAACTGTACATCATCGCCCAGGTAATCAGCAGGATTGGTACCGGGCACCATCCTCGATAGATTAGCGACGATATCACTAGACACGTTGAGCGGGGGGCACGATTGGTTCGCCTGTTCGCCAAGCTGGGGATTTTTCCCACTTCTTCATTCTGATAACCTTTTATCATTGGAAGTAGTTCCCTACCGCCACGCATCTTCATATGTCTTTTTAAGAGCGCGAACATAGTTGGAATCCGTCGGAGGCGGTGGTGGTCGCTTCAGGGCATCGATAGTGCGCTAAGCTTTCACCGGATCTATCATCTTCTTCGGAGGTGGTTGTTTCTTTGCAAAAAATTCCCTCATTTGGGCTTCACAGATCTCCGTGTTTTCCTTCTCGGTCCTCTCCTATGGTAACTTTTTCGGAGTCTTGAGAGATGGACTGCATTTGAATTGCCGCCTCCCACCTCTGCTTGTACTGCTAGCCACCGGAGCGGCGATGTCTCTCTTCCGTTGTTGCTTACGAGGCAGAGAAGAAGGCGTAGTGCTCCCACGCGTTGGAGGAGCTGGAGCGGCAGCGTCTGTCTTCCACCGTTGCTGACGAGGAGGAGGAGGAGGCAGAGTGCCCTGACTCATCGGAGGAGGAGGAGGTGGAGGCGTCCAGTTTGGAAGCTTGATGTATTCCTTCCGCCATAGACATGTAGTCCTCAAAGCATTACCCAGCTGATTTTCCCCTTCACCTATAGGGTGGTCAAGCTCGAGCCCCTCAAATCCCTCCATTAGTTCATCCACCATCACAACAGTATAGCCATGTGGAATCGGATGGCAGTGAAAAGTTCCATCGGGTTGAGGAGGTGCAACAGAGCTGACAGCCGCCTTGAAAGTGAGGTTTTGCCATTTCATCATAAGCTAGCAATGTTGAGCCTCCGTGATAGTATCCACGGGGTAGCTAGGAGCCGTGAAGTCGGGCTGAATGAGCTCCATGGAAGCCACGCTGGTTCTCCGCTGAGATGGCGGGGTAGCTTCATGCCGCTGAGATGGTTGGCCGGCAGCTCGCTGGCTCTCAACTTGTTCCTCTAGCTTTAGTACTCTTGCATCGAGCTTCTGCATTTTGCTCGGCTCCTATTTCCTCTTCCTCTCCTGGGTTCTGTAACCGCCTGCGCCCGGAAACCCAACCTTCCACGGAACGGAGCCTGGCGTGTCTCGTGTTCGTCCAGGGTGCTTAGGATTTCTGAGGGCCTCAGTCAGCTCGTCCTTCTCTCTGTTGTGAATGAACGTCCCTTCCTGAGCTGCGGTGATATACTTCTGAAGCTGCTTGACGGGTATTGCAACTTGATCGTCCGTCCAACTACACTTCCCTGTTTCAAGGTCCAAAGTTCCCCCAACCCTGAAGAACCAAGTCCTTGAATGGTCTGGCCAGTTCAATGTCTCTGGTTCGACCCCTTTAGCAATCAGGTCATTCTCAGCTTTGTCCCACAACGACCGGGCTTTGAGGTAGCCACCTGACCCCGTGCGATGGTGATACTGCTTCTTTGCAGCATTTATCTTGTTTATCTCTAACATTTTCTTACTCTTGTCCGATGTCTTGTAGGCCACAAATGCGGGCCAGTGATCTCTTATCTTCTCAAATCGGCCGGTGAATTCTGGAGTCTTCCCTTTGTCGACAAACATTGATTTCAACTCATTCTTCCACCTCCTAAATAGATCTGCCATCTCCTTAAGAGCACAAGCCTTGACCAGTGGCTCTATAACTGGCTTATTTGGATCCTCCTCTGACGGTAGGGTGAAATTTGCCTTCAGCGAGGTCCAAAGATCATCTTTCTGTCTATCGGTGACATAAGAAATTTCAGGGTCTTTGTTCTTAGGCTTATTCCATAGCTGCATGCTGATCGGGATGGTGTCCCTAACAATAGCTCTGCACTGAGCAGAAAATGCTTCCTTGGTCCACTTGGGTTCAACCGGATGGCCATCGTCTGCGAGTGCTGTGATCGTGAACCTTTCATCCTAGCGCAACCTTTTCTTCAGGCCTCATCTCGTTACCGAAGTTTGGCTCGACCCATAGGACTATAAAAGAAGAAATAAGAGTTAATATACATATACCAAAACAATTAATGCATCAATTAGTCATCACATGCTTAATTAATATATATACCTTGCTGGACTTTGCAACAACTCCCTCCTCCGTTCGGTCACCAGAGTCGTCATCATGGTCTCCTTCTTCCTCCTCCATTTGGTCACCGGAGCTATCATGATCATGTCCTTCCTCCTCCATTGTTCGATCACCGGAGCCGTCATCCTCTCCTTCCTGACCATCGGTGTCGCTGAGAAATGACAAGACATCACCTCCGCCGAAGATTATATCCCCCAAAAACTGTTCTTGTTCCAGGTCTCTTTGTTGATCCATAGTTTCTGCAAATATTACAAAATGGCAATTAATATACAAACATGAGAGATGGATATATTAGTGGCAAACATAGACATAGCTAGCTAAACATAGACCAGGAATCATATTAGTGGCCTCAACGCTTCTACGGTTTGGGGTGGCCTCGACAACGCTTCTAGGGTTTGGGGTGGCCTCGACAACGCTCTTTTAACTTGGTAAATTTGGGTGGCCTCGATGCTTCTTGGGTTTGGGGTGGCCTCGGCAAAGCTTCTAGGGTTTGGGGTGGCCTCGACGCTTCTAGGGTTTGGTCAGGCTAGAGGGGGTTGATCGACGTCCCCCTCATGTTGAAGAGTTACCAGAGTTTTCTATGAACAACAAAATACTACCTATCACATGACATGACCGGCGACCGGACCGGACCGCCTCTCTCATGAATGTTCGACGTCCGGACCGCCTCTCTCATGAATGTCAAACAAGGGATTCTCTTAACCTAGCTTTAAGGCATTTAACAAAATGGCGCCATTCAGGATGTGTAGAAAATGGTCCATATTTTTCCTGATCTCATCTACCCTTATATATGTCACGTTGTCTAGTGTCAAAGGATTCAATAAAACCATGGCTTCATCATTAGCCAGAAGTAACAGGCGCATAATGGTATGAAGCTCTCCAAAATTGTTTTGGAACGGAGTCCCGGATAGGATAATTAGCTTTTTGGTACGAAATTTAGCAAGAGCCTTCCGAATATCGCTATTTGGAAGGCCTTTGCTGAAATTCGTACCAAAAAGCGAATTATTCTATCTAGAACTCCATTCCAAAACAACTTTGAAGAGCTTCGTAGCATCATACGCCTGTTACTTCCGGTTAATGATGAAGCCATGGATTTCTTCAATACTTTGACAGACAACGTGACATATAGAAGAATATATATATATATATAAGATTAGAAAAAAATTGGATCAACTTTTGCACATCCATAATGGGGGCATTCTTGATAAATCTATATATGTCAAAATTCAAACTTTGACATATGATCAAACTTTGACATATGATCAAATGTTGCATATGTCAAAATTCAAACTTTGACATATGATCAAACTTTGATATATGATCAAATGTTGCATATGTCAAAATTCAAACTTTGACATATGATCAAACTTTGATATATGTCCACCGCGATATAAAATGATACATAGACTTGTTCGGGCAAGAGGGGGTTGATCGAGACGTCACCCCTCATGTCGAAGTTACCGGAGTTTTCTTCTAGTGGTTTGGGTGGTTTCGAGAGTTTGTAGGGTAGGGGCGGGAGGGGGTAGGAGATCGACAATGCTTTTTCTAGGGTTTGGGTGGCCTCGAGAGTTGGTCACCCGGTATATCAAGAGGGGGTGAACATTTTACGTTAGTAACTTAGAAAAAAATGTTATCGGGGAGGGGGTATATCGAAAATGACATACATACATGGAAAAAATGCTATCCATCTATACATAAATAGCCACATATACACACACACATGAGAGAGAGACCGTACCACCTCTCTCATGAATGTCCGACGTCCCCGCCTCTCTCATGAACAAAAAAATATTCTATGAATAATAAAACATCATATTCTATGAACAAAAAAAATATCATATTCCATCCACATCCATACATACATATGAATAAAAAACATCATATATATGATCATCTATGAACAAAAGACATCACATTCCATGAAAAAAATCATCATATATATATGAACAAAAATATTTATGAAAAATCAGGACATAACATCATATACACACACACATACATATCATCATACACTAGATATCATCTCTGGAAAAAATCATCATCATCATCATA
>NC_041390.1:508511373-508525681 GCF_002162155.2 Triticum dicoccoides
AGGGGCACTGGGCAGCCGACGTCGAGGCAGGGGCACGGGGCAGGCGGCATTGAGGCAGGGGGCACGGGGCGGCCGACGACGTCCAGGCAGGGGCACATGCACGGGGCGGCGCATCGGGGCAGGGTAGGGGTGCGGGGCGACATCGACGAGGAGCGGGCAGTGACGGCAACAAGGAGCGGGCGGCGACGGCGACAACGACCACGGGGCGGCGACGTCGACGTCGGGGCAAGGGCGCGACATTGAGGAGCAGCAGCAACCTGGCGGCGTTCGATCGAGAGAGGAATGGCGGATGGGGGGAAATTTCCTCAGTGTCGGGTTATATAGCAACCACCTTTGGTCCCGGTTCGTACCTCAAACCGGGACCAATGCCCCCCTTTAGTCCCGGTTGGTGCCACCAACCAGGACCAAATGTCAGTTTTCAGCAGCCAAAGGGCGGGAAACAGAGACCTATTGTCCCAGTTCATGGCACCAACCTTGACCAATGGGGGCATTGGTCCCGGTTGGTGCCACCAACCGAGACCAAAGGGTGGCATTGGTCCCGGTTTGTGGCACCAACCGGGACCAAAGGCCTTTTGCTGGAACTGGCGTGGTGCGGTGGGATGTTTAGTCCCACCTCGCTAGCCGAGAGGCTTTGACAGTGGTTTATAAGCATGGCTGCACACACCACTTCGAGCTCCTCTCAAATGCAGGCTTATGGGCCTAAAGTCATTTTATCTGCGTGTGGGCCTTCTGCGGGCCTGAATCCTGGCCCATGGTTGGGTTCCTAGTCGTATTCATGCCATGGTGGCCCAGTAGGTGGCATTTTTTATTTTATTCCAGTATTTTTGTTTTGTTTTTTGCATTATTTATTTTGTTTTGTTTTTTGCCTTATTATTTTTAATTCTTTTGCTGTTAGGTCACAAAAATTATAAACTTTCTGTTAGTGGCATTAGTTTTCAAATTTGAATTCTTTGAAATTTGTGTGAATCACTAGTTTGTGAATAACTTTACTATAAAAATAGTTTTTTGAGTGATTCTTTTTCCTTCTATTTAATATTAGTGTGTTTTATCATTATATTCAAAAACATATTTTGTTATTTTAGTTTCTAACAAAAAATATATTTTAAAAAATACTTGAGGTTTATAAAATCTTTTTAGTGATTCCTTTTTCTATTAGAATTTTATAAAAGCTTTTTAGTTGATCATAACAGAATATTTTGATAGATTATTTTTAGTTCATTCTTTTTACTATTAGAGTTTCGTAAAAGTTTTCTATTTCATTCTTTTTGTTATTAGTTCATTCTTTGAGCTAAATGACCCTGAAATTGAAAAGCACTGCAAATGAACTGTGAAAAGGTTGAAAGTTGGCATGGTATCATCATTTCACCCACATAACATGTGCTAAAAAGTTGAGAGGGTTACGCAAAAGCTAGATGCACTTCGTGTACAAAATGGACAATCTTTTTCGAAGTATTAGGGTTTTGGACGAAAACTCATCTGTTATAAAGGGATTTCAGTTTTTGAACTTATTTGAACTCCAGACTTTTTGTGTGTTGAAAATGCACCATTCAAAGCCACATCATCAATTTTCAACCCTTTCTGACTTCATTTGGTATTTTTCATGCATATACTGAGTTTTTTGAGCTAAATGAACCTAAAATTGAAAAGCACTACAAATGAACTATGAAAAGGTTGAAAGTCGGCATGGTATCATCATTTCACCAACATAGCATGTGCTAAAAAGTTCAGAGGTTTACAACAAAAGTTGGATGCACTTCGTGTATAAAATGGACAATCTCTTTCGAAGTATCAGGGTTTCGGACGAAAACTCATTTGTTACAAAGGGATTTCATTTTTTTGAAATTATTTGAACTCCAGACTTTTTGTGTGTTCAACATGCACCATTCAAAGCCACATCATTAACTTTCAACCCTTTATGACTTCATTTGGTATTTTTCATACATTTATTGATTTTTTGAGCTAAATGACCTTGAAACTGAAAAGCACTACAAATGAAATCTGAAAAGGTTGAAAGTTGAGATGGTATCATCATTTCACCCACATAGCACGTGCTAAAAAGTTGAGAGGGTTACAACAAAAGCTGGATGCACTTTGTGTACAAAACAGACATGTAAATGTAGTGATCACTACTAGGGAAAACCTTATACACAGAGGTATAGCAGTAGCGCTGGTCAAAACACGGCGCTATTGCTACTTATTAGTAGCGCTTGTTACAAAAGCATGCTACAACCATTGTTGTAGTAGTAGCGCGTCTGTGCGGAAAAGTGCTACTACTATAATTCCCTCACTGGTGCCGGTAGGCTAGGAATAGTAGTAGCGATTCTTTCAGAAGCATGCTACTGCTAAAAACTTTGTAGCAGCGCGCTTATGCTGTAGAGTGCTATTGCTATGAAAAAGAAAATAAATAGAAAAATAAGTAGAAAAGTAAATGAAAATGAAAGAAATAAAAATAGGAGAAATGAAAAAAAGAAAATGTAAAGAAAATAAAAGTTCACTGTCGTCTATTAGAATTTCACTTTCGTACGGTTGGCCTTGTTCTTTGAACAGTTCACCTACAAGAAGATAGATTTGTGTGGCACATGCGTAAATAGGACTTCAACATGTGATCTGATCACATATATATAACGTACCTGATACTTCGGATCAGACCAGTGTTTAACAAGGCCCCTCCAGTCTTCATCCGATATATTTTCCACTGGAGATGTTTGGGAAAGTTCACTGTTAGCCTTGCCTTCAAAGTGAGTTTTCCTCAAGTTATACCGATATTGTCGCAGAGCAGACTTGAAAACATGGGTGCAAGCTTGTCTGGTTGCATCATCTTGGCTATCCAACTTGAACCTCATTTGTTGAAAATTATGGGAGTCTCATTATCAGCAACCTAGAAAGTATAGGACAGAGCAAGACGATATTACTAGTTTCCATACATAACCATACTTACAGATAAATTGTCGAGGAAGGTGTTGAACTGGGTTTTGTCTTTGTCATTCCTGTACGGTATCCATGTTGGGAGGATACGTACATGACACCTAACGGCAACCGCTGCCTCTGATAATAACTTGGCTAACTCTGTAGCATCACGTGGCCTTTTTAAACCTGCCTCAAAACGGATCTCCATTCTTCCTCCTCTAGATTTAGTTAACCTATCGAGCATTATCCCTGATGTTCGTTTCCTCTTGTGCCTAGGTGCTAGTCCAACAATGAACATAGGAAGTGTTAGCGTACATCAAACTGTGAGACTACATATAAAGAAGCATGCAACTGTAACTTGACTCCAACAACTACCTTCTTGCTGTTGAAGCTCACAAGGTTCATCTGATATTGCCAACTCGTCTTGTGTCAAGAGTGCTTGGGAAGTAGTGTCAGGTGGCAAGGGAGCTTGGGAACGTGCTGCTAGCTCAGTTGACACACGAATAAGTCGTGCAGCTGGTAGTACTGTGGTAGGTGTTGCAAGAACTAGGGCTGTCTCTGCTTGTTTGGTGACAGCTATTTGTTTCTATTTGGCTTTTTTGCAAATCGTGTAGCATGGGATGCCGTGTTTGTAGAATTTTCTGCTGGACTTTAACCTTCTATTGCACCATCAGTACCAGCAGAATCTGCAGGATTCATCCGCTTCCCATTCCCTGCCATTCTGTGTTTCTTCCTCTTTCTTTTTGCCATGTTAAGTCAAGCCGACAAGAAAAACGAATAACAATTTAGTTCTTCAGAACAAATTGATGTGTGATGCAGACGAACTGAACTTTGATGTTAGACAACCACATGATAGGAGGATGTAATATGTATGAAAAATAGGACGAAGAGATAACCAGAAGTATGATGTGTAAACTAAGAAGAAGACATTTCACCAAATTAGAAGCAATGCAATGGAAGGTAGACACCATATGAAAGATGCTACAAATATCGCTCTGCCAAGTTAACAGTGTCTCATCATAAATGGCATTTAAACAAATGTGAAGCAGTACAAGAAATAAATCATATGCAAGATGCAAACAACATCACACTACCATGTTAGAGGTCTCTTGTCATTAGTGCCATTGCATATTCACAGCCTATGATGTGTAAACTAAGGAGAAGTCATTTCAACAAATTAGAAGCAATGAAAGCTAGACACCATATGAAAGATGCAACGAATATCACTCTACCAAGTTAAAACTGTCTCGTCATAAGTGCCATTTCAACAAATTAGTAGTACAAGCTAGAAAAGAATGTGAGATGTAACCTATATCACACTCCAAAGTCAAACGTGTCTTATGATAAGTGATTGTTGCAGGTTACACAACAGTAGTAGTTTGATGTAAGAACGCGGTCTTATTATAGTATAATGTGTAAAGTAAGCAGATGGAATTCAACAAAATTAGAAGCAATACAAGCTAGACATCACGCATAACATGCAACCACATATAACAGTGCCAAGTTAGAGGGAGAACCAGTGATGCTGCACTAGGGGAGACGTGCTCATCATAAACACAGCTTTGTTGAGTGTCTATGCATGTGTTGTCTTGGAAATCATCTTGGGGGTGTGGAGGAGTAGAAACTGTAGAGGCACTCTGTTCGGAAGGAGCACCTTTATCCGCTGCCTTGCTAACTTCCTTCCGCTTTATTGATTTTGAATTGTCAAGTAAAACCGACAAGAAAAAGCAATAAAATTCTCTCTTCAGAACTCATTCATGCATGATACTGACAATCACTACTTTGATGTAAGGCAAACACATGATACCAGGATGGAATATGTACGAAAAACAGGACGGCATGGCATGTTCACAACTGTTTGTGTAAACTAAGCAGAAACCATTCCAGCAAATAAGAAGCAATACAAGCTAGACACCACATGAAAGATGCAACCAATATGACTCTGCCAAGTTAAAAGCGTCCCATCATAAATGGAATTTCAACAAATTAGGAGCAACGCATGCTATAAATCATATGAAAGATGCAACTAATATCGCACTGCATATACTAAAGGTGTCTCGTCATGTTGATTGATGTGGGATACAAAAAAAACCAATAGTTTTATGTAAGGACATGCTTAATAGACAGATGTACTATGTACTAAATACAGGAAGGCATGTCACATTAACAGGTATAATGTATAAGCTAAGCAGACTAGCACATGCAGATTAACCAGATTGGAAGAATTACAATCTAGACACCATATGCAATATGCAACCACATATCACGCTGCCAAGTTAGAGCAAGCACCTGCGATGCTAGTGTAGGGGAAATGCTGTAATCAACTACAGAGCTACGTTCACTATCTTCATCTAGCATTTCTGTTTCTTGAGAATCATGTCGAGAGGCTGACGCTGCATTCTTTAAATGAGGAGTAGTCCCCTTGCCTGCCTGCCTCGTCATAAGTGATTGATGAGGGATACACAAGAACATTAGTTTGGTGTAAGAACATGGTTAATACACAGATGTACTAGTATGTACCAAAAAAAGAAAGGCATGTCATATTCAAAGGTACAATGTGTAAGCTAAGCAGATGCAATTTAACCAAATTGGAAGCAATACAAGCTAGACATCCGGCTGGAGTGGTGAGCATGATCATCTAGGACCTGAGAGCCTGGTGGGAGGCGGGCTGCTTCGCCACCATCGCAGCTTTTTAGTTGGCTTCCAGGTGATGCCTATCTTTGCTGGGCTTGTCACTAGCTCGGCCAGTGCCCTGACTAGCTATTTGTCTTTTGGTGCTCACGGGATGGTGGTTCATGTAAAAAATATCTTTCCTTATCTTACCAACTTCGACCTTTCGAATACAAGCTAGACACCATATGGAACATGCAACCACATATGACACCGCCAAGTTAAAGCAAGCACCTGGGATGGTGGTTCATTGCGAGCGAGGTCATCAACTCCATAGCTATGTTTACCGTCTCCATCCGTTGACACTGCCCCCTTTATAGCGCTCTAACGTGTCTTGCCTACCCGCATACGAAGCTGGAGCGACTTCTCTCTTTTCTTTTTGGCTTCTCTCATGGCAGCAGAGTCTGAAATACCCTTGCATAAAAACACTATAGTGAGAGTAAGGGTGAAGTGTGTGCAGAACTAGTGCACTGTAAAAGTAGCAGATAGCAGGTGGCTGAAAAATAAATGACAGGAGACATATGATAGCTCTACAACATTGCATGGCAAACAAAATCAGATTCTACTCCGTATGATTTCGTAATATATGAGCACAGGAAATGCAGGTACTCCTCCAGCACACCACCACATGTGGTCATATCTAAGATAATAGTCGAACGAAAATAAATAGGCCAGTCGATTTTTTTAATGAACCGTCCGATCTATAAGGAACGGGCAGATGACCTTTGTCGACCTCCCGCCATTCACTGTAGAGGATCTTTCTCGAACCGTCAGCGACCACCGGCCCAAACCCCTGCCTCCGCCGCCCTGCCCTCCCATCGACCTCACACAACCGCCGTGCTTGGCAGCGCCCCAAACCATCCCTTCAATCCTGGACAACCTCCAGATCGGGCGCCAGTAGCTCTAGGCCGCACACGCCCCTAAGATAAACACCAAGGCGCTGCTTCCCCGGTGTAATAGGCGTACTAGCGCCTGTTACACCGGGGAATGCTTCCGTTAATTGGGAATCAACTGGCCAGAAATTGAAATTCAGGGGGGCGACGGACCTCTAGCTAAGGTGAAATAGTATATGAGGAGAAACCTTGTGCATCATGAGTTACTAGGAACATATAGTATCAAGAAGAAGCGGTCAACTAGTGTCTTCTGTGGGATGAATACCGTGCAAGTAGAGACGTAAGATTTGCACGAATAAGGGAAGAGGAGTACCTTTTTCGGTTGCCGGTGTGGTCACCTCCACATGTCGCGCGGATCTTCTTCTTTTTACCGGGGAAATCGATGTTCTGGAGGGTGCAGGCTTGGACGAACGCATGGCCAAATTGTTGGCTGTGTTGCCGTGGCCGTATGTCGGCGAAGGGGAAGCAGATCCGAGGCAGCAAAGGACGGCGTAGCAGGAACAACTCCGGTGCGGTGGAGGGTGGCGAAGTTGGAGCGGCAGCGGTGAGGCGCAGGACGGCGTGGTTGAACTGCCTCGGGTACGGACGGCTCGGCCTTGGCTTCAACTACTAGCCGTGGAGGGCGTTGCGGTTGAGGTTGCGGTGGACGACGACGTTGGGGTATCGGCTCCGGCGTGATGGAGGAGGGCGGCGGTTGATGGGTGGGATGGGGTGGCGGACGGAGGACTCCGGGGTTTCGCGGCTGGTGGAGAGGTAGTTTTGGCGCCCATGGAGTAGGAATGGGGAATCGGACGGGTGGGGGGGAACCATGTTTTAGTCTAGGATGCGGTTTTTTGGCTTTTTTGAACAGAAGATGGGACACGCTTGTTTGAAATTTGGGGAAAGTACAAACTTTGCCCCCTCTTAAATTTCGGACCTACTGCGGGTCGGGGGTAGGATGGTAATCCCAGGTGTCCCAAATAGTGGGCGGGAGCGATTTCGGCCACGCGGATGTGTGCTTAGGCGGCCATTGTGTATGAATGTTTTTCGGATGCGGTTGCGTGGCGTCTAGATGAAGCTACAAACCTACCCCGGTTTAGACCTTTGGACATCGGGCCGGTAGGTTTCACGGGTCGGAGTTATTAGAAAAGTAATTTCCTTGTACTACCAAACATTGGTCTCACACGGTTTCGGGCGAGTAGAGGCTCTTTTGGCGCTTCATTCGAAATTTTGAAACACCAGCATTCACGTTTAGAGTACTCTTGAACTATGAGGATTGACCTAAATAGACAACGTTATATTTGACCTTGTATGTTTGAAAACCTCATTATATTATCCGCTTCTTTTTGCAATTTTGACACTTGAAAATCCTATAACTACGATTATTTTGGAATGGAGGAGCTAAATTTGAATCTATTTTGTACACGACTACATATGCTATTATGTACAAAATCAGAGCAAAGATTGGTGCCCCCATAATTTACGTATGGTTTAAAAATGCCATGATATCAAATTCAAATAATTGAATGGACTTCCTGTTGAATTTGATTTTTTTAAACCACCTTAAGTTGAATTCAAATGTATGCTAGTTCATAGGTAGCTATTTATAATGTCAATTGTGTAACTTTCGTATGTATAATGTGCTTTACACACACAACATGAACTATACTCACGTTTATATTCGATTGCTAAAGCGATGCATTGCCTGGAGTTCAAAATACTAACTATGTGGATCATTTGTGTCGAATAATAACATAGACATGCTCAAATTCGATAGAATCTAGATGTCTGATGGATCAATGACCGCTCCTTACGCGAATTGCAAATATCATGATCCCATCCTAATATTTGGATACAATTTATATCTTTAATCAATGTGTAGAGCAGTCTTTTACATGTAGTTTCACTCTCCATCGGTGGTCTCTCACACATGCTCACACACTCTCTCCCGAGGTGTCTTTCTCGCACACATGCTCTAGATATAACCCTCCCTCCCTCTCGTAACCATTTACAACTGTTTTCACTAACCTTTATCACAAGCACTCTTCCTCTCGCAAACATACACACGCACAATCCTCATCGACCCTTTCTATATACATGGACCTGCCTACGTGTCTCATGTACGCACATTATCTTTACGCCTGTCTCTCACGCATTGTCTCACACCTCTCTTCCTAATCGACGAGTATGATTCTAGCAGAGCATTCTGTAGGATGCCCCTTAAAGTTAGGCTGGATGAATAGTAATATCAGAGATAAAGGGGTTACCTTAGTCCAAGAACCTAGGGTTACAAATCCTAGCCAGCTTTGTCAGTGGATACAAAGTCCTTCACAATTCTACTATCTTTGTCTTGTACGACTAGTCATCCATGGGTCTTCCTAAATGCGTCACGGGCCGACCAATGTGGCGCAGGACGGAACCGAACGAAGGGCCTCACCTCGACCCACCGGACCTCACGCGGTGACACACCCTCTGCCCCCACGTCTCATTATCTTCTCACACCCACACATACCAACACAGACACCACACACACAGAAAATTTCTCCTGGTGCCTCAATTCCCTCCCCTTGCATATACACACTCAGGGGAATGGAATCTCTTGTCGTGACGTCATATTCGTCTCTCTCTCTCTAGACCACTCTCATTTCTCGTGCTATCTCTCCCATGCCCCCCCGTCGGCCCCTCTATCCATGCCTCTCTCGAATATGTAATACACACACATACCTCTCTAGGCCCCGCCAAATGCATCAACTACACATTCACACATGTTACATCACGTACCCCATTGATCTAAAAAGCCCTCTCTTCACGTTTATTTCGCATACAACATTCCTTTTGAATAAAGTGTGGCCAAAAAATTATTTTAGAGTTTCTACATATATACAACATTACAAAGTTACATGGAGGAGTACGAACGCTAATTTGCATTGCATGGTGCCCACAATGATATTTATTTCACACTGTGAATTTGTATATTTTTATACTATATACAAAGTTAGCCATAATAAAGAGAAACGAAGAGCATCTCTCTCTCCATCGCATACCCCCCCTGTATGCCCCTTTCACATATGCACACAAAACTATCTCCAGGTCCACTAAAAGTAAGCCCCCAAAAAATTCACGCATGTTTCATCTTTCTCTCGCGATATATGCAATGACGATCATTGTATTTGAAGCGAAAGCACGATACATACATTGGACTTCAGAATCCACTCATTACGGTCACCATTTACGTTTAGTGGTTATTATACAGTCACGGGCTCAGCGTACAACTCTGTATTTGCTCATGACATGACTAGTTGACCAGTTAAACGCTCCACATGGCACCTCTAGTGTTGCATCACATTATCTCACTACCATCGTGCCCACCTGTCGACTTGTATCTACTCTACATCTACACTCTTATAAAATACATAAAATACACTCTTATAAAAAAATAGAGTTGGTGATGATGGTGTGCCTGCCATCCTGCAATATAGTCCGTCCGATTTATATCTGGCGGATAGGAAAGAAACTATGGCAATTTTGTAAAAAAGTACCCACACACCACTCCACATTTGCAAATAAGGCCTTCCCTCGTTCATCCTTTTCTCTCACAAGATAAACAAGTCATACAAATGCATCTTGATGTTACGTGCAACGCACGGGCATCTTGCTAGTAAGAATGAAAACAAACGACAAAAAAATATTTGGACGGTGGTTCGAAGTCATGACCGTGGGCACAGCGGACAAGGTGGCCTTGTATTGGTATGCTGAGCCGTCTATTTTAACACACATGAGCTGGTGTGGTGATTATACACACACGCACGCATGCACACGAACTGCATCCACGCAACACTCACACAAACACATGCACCCACGCACGCATGCAACACTCACATGTACACACGCAGCCACGCACGCACGCAACACTCACACGCACGCACGCAACACTCACACGCACGCATGCATGCACACACCAGTACACCACACGACCAACACACAATCTCATGGTCGAGTGCTCAACCTACACGTGCATGCGCACACATCAGGCCCTGACAGACACATACACAACCAGGTGATTCCTACGCACGGGTTGGAGCCTTGTCGCGCCTGCGTAAATTTGTGTTTATCTGACCTTTTGCCTATGCGAACTGACAGGTGGGACCCACAGGGAACGTGGTCAATTTAACTAGTCAACATGGCGCCACGCAGACTATTTGGCCGGTCAACAGAGTGCAATCCGATGCTGAACTGTGAACAAGTGACCGTATAATCACCGCAAAACGTATATAGTGACCGCAATCAGCTTATTCTAAAGTTCGGTGACCGTATTACGCTTTTCTCTCTATAGGCCCTCCAAAACTACATCTCTACATGTTCTCGCATGTTACATCTAACAACTATGCAATACAACACTACTACGACACTCTAACACAATAAATCATATGTGTTTTTAGTTTTACTAGATATCATATTGTTACTTATAATTATTCAGTTTGCATACATTAAAATTGCCTTTGAAATGTATGGCGAGTATCATCTACCGCGCGGGAAAAATCCCGCCCTTTCCTGTTTAATCGGGTTTGTATCGATGGATCATGCGGAACAACAAAACTATAGTACTATACAATACAAGTGACAATTCACTGGGCCGTCGTGTCGTCTACTCCTCCATCGTAAGAGTGGAGCGCTCGCTTCCATAAATCTTCTAGTCCCTTTCGCCGACATGTGGACATCAAGCTATCGGGTCCATGTGCCATACCGGAATACAGTGCAGAGCAGCCGGGGTGAAGCACCCCAGTCATGGCGCCGGCGTAGTAATGAGCAATGAGGCGTCAAATCACAAAGCTACACCTTTCCCGCAGTTAAGTTGGAGGGACGAAGCAACCATCATTTCACTCGTTGCTGAATCCCCTTCTCCCTCATCTTCTTCAACTTAACCATGTGTTGCTTCTGCCGTTGTTCTGCCTCATGTGGGACGTGGATCGGCTTGGTAAAGCACTGACACGTGGGACTGCATGTTAGCAAACCGCCAGGACAACGTCCTCCAAAAAATAAGAAGCCTAATCCTAGACTTACAAAGGGCTACGTAGCTGCTACGTATACTTTCCATCTAATATATATATGCCCCCCTTATTTTCAGGTGGGGTGTGCCTAATCCTCTCCTTTAATCCAATCAAATAGTCCCACATCACATCAGTTTGTAACTTTATGTAAACCATTACGTGGATGTAGCATTGCTCAAATAAGAAACCTCCCCCGCCATCCGCGCGGCAAAATCACCTCCTTTTTACTAATCTTGATTCTATAATTTTTAGATCAATATAATTGAGATTTGTATAGATAGCACACAGGAGCAAAACCAAGTGGTACGGTTAAGGGCATCCACAATGTGTAGCCAAATGTGAAAATAGCTTTTGGCATTGTGGGAACCATTATGGACGGTGTTGCCAAAGCCAAAAAGATGGAACCGAAGCTCCCTGATTGATTGATTGAAGAAATAGAAAAATGCAACATCTCTCCTCTTTCTCCCATGCTTGGACGCATGTAGTACAGTATAGAGCACAGAGTCTACTCCCCTGTCCCTTCTATCACAAATCACAAAGCAGTGAGGCGTCAAATCACAAAAGCACGGACGAAGCAACCATCATTTCACTCTTCGCTGACTCCGCTTCTCCATCGTCTTCTTTGAGAAACCATCTCACCGCACTAGTACTCCTAGTAGTACTAGTAAAGGACTTCCTGGATGCAAATAAGGCGGTTGTCTCGGCTTGCAGGCGGCACTTGCGAACGACTTACCGTGATCTCCCACAATGGTGTTCTCCGTCGAACACACTTCGCCAAACCACCAAAAAAAGAGATATCGTCGACATCACCGCAATGGGGAAGGAAGTCAAATATAGTTACTACCTCCATTTTTTTGTACACAAGGCCAGTATATCAAAATTACAATTTGCAAAGGGCCACCAACACTAATCGAGACAAAATTGATGGGGTTAGCAACCAAGGACATTAATATCCCCTGCATGCATGCGGAAGTGAGAAGGTTGGTTTGCATGGTGCTGCATTAATCAAGCGATGAGGAGTTAGATGGTTAGCTCTTTGGTATTTGGAGAAAAAAATACGCATTAATTGAAACATGAAACGAGGATTTGTATCTATTAAATCCCATGTGAGCAAAGGGCATCTCCAACATTGCCACGACCGCAGCTGACTACCCTGGCACACCAAAACCCTCGTCCCTCGCGCCGTCGCGTGGTGCATTCCCAGCCGGCGCCAGCTGCCCGCATTCATGCCGTCCGTTCGTATGTCGTCGTTAAGAGGCTCAGTGCCCGAGGAACCAACTCCGGTGACTTAATGATGCGCCCGGACGCTTGGCCTCACCGGAATGCGCTACTTAAAGCGGCAATGCCCAGCTAACCTCCACACCATAGCGCATCGTCCTCCTACCTGGCACCACATCCGCCATGACCGCAAGTGTGAACGCTCTGCAGGAGAGCTTGTCTTCGGGGATGAAGGTCGAGGTCGCTGCCCTCGCTTAAGTCGCCTCTCGCGACGCAATAGCGGCGTAGCCGGACGCAGACGCGACCGCACAAGCGGTGGCCACGCTGGCGGCCGACGACGGGAGCACCGTCAGCCACGCGTCCTACTTGCCGCCGTCCAACGTCCAGCACCGCCGATGTTGGGGACTCCTTCGAGGATGAGTAGGGCATGGGATGCGGCAGAGCATGGTGTGCCAACTGGCCGGTCCGTATCCCGTGTTCTACTCTTCCTCGCCGGAGACCGCACCTTCACTTCACGGGTCTTGAACCCCGCCCCCGTACATAGAGATCGCAGATGGAGGATGTCGGTCGCCACCGTAGAATAGGTTTAGGGTCGGGTTTCTTTTATTTTTCTGTCCTATAAAAGTTTGAAATGTAATGAAAATCTGCCGTGTTTGCATTAATCTCGGCCGGTGTATATGAACTTTCACAATAATATACATATTGTAGCAGTACTAGCAAGATGCCCGTGCGTTGCACGGAAGATCAAGATCTTGTGGGAGAAAAGGATGAACGAGGGAAAGCCTTATCTGCAAATGTGGGGAGGAGTGCGGGTAAATTGTCATAGTTTCCTTCCTATCCGTTAGATATAGATCGGATGGCCTATATTGCGGGATGACAGGCACACCATCATCACCAACTCTACTTTTTATTGAACTGAAACAAATCTAACATGCGAAGGAAAATAAACACATAGGGTCTATACATACACAAATTATCTTAGGCACTCCAATAGTACGTCCACTACACATTCACGCATTTCACATCTTTCTACATCTACGGGAACCTACGAAAGGGTTAATGTAAATTGCCTATCTCTCTCCTCCCCTGATTTTCATGGTGGTGGGCCCCTCCCTCCCCCAATCTACAATCAACAGCTCACGTTTCACATTATGTTAATTACGTAACTGGGATTACGTAGGTGTAGCATTACTCGTCCTAAAAAACCCAACTAAGCCTACCTCCCACATATCGCGCGGGAAAGACCGGCCGCGCTGTTTTAGTCAGGATTACCGGATTACTAGTAATAGTATCGATGGATCGCGCGAAGAAACAAACTTTTTTTGAGGGGGCGAATCACCTAGTTTAGAAGGAAAAAGACGGTACACTCACAGCACTCCTGTCGCGGTCGCATTTCACCCCACACACGTTCGGTCCTGCACACGGCTCACGCAAACGGAACGCGCTTCGGCTTGCCTCTTCACTGACACGTGGGACTGCACTTGGAGAAATCGACCATGCGCCAAACTCCCCCCGCCCACCGCGCGAAAATCCTCCCCCCCCCCACACCCAAAAATTCCCCCTAAATCCGATTCAACCGCCGCCCTTCGGCCA
>NC_041390.1:508526457-508540459 GCF_002162155.2 Triticum dicoccoides
TCCCCCTCCACTCCATTCGCTCCGCCAAAGCTGCCCTCCCGCCGCGCCAATACGTCGGCCCGCGGTTCGGCGATCCTCTCGCACCCACAGTACTCTCTCGTAGACTGCCGTCCTCTAGACGTGCCGCCACCTCTGGCTACGTTCTTGTGGAGGCGCACGGCGGTCAGTGCCGCCACCGCTGGCAACGTTCGTGTGGAGACGCACGGCGGTCAGCTTCTCCCACGGTACGCGCATTCTAGACTGAGGCCCCGTTCATGTCGGTGTAGCGCTGAATGTTAGCTGATAGACGTTGTTAATCTCACTGTTTGCCGAAGTAGTTTACTGTCAATATGCTCTGCTTAAGAAGCTTTCTTGCCCTGTTCTGCACTCAATCTGCTTAGCTGAGATGGCATGCCAAGGCCGATTAGTTGCTAAAATATCCTGCCGTATATTTATTATGACGTAGATTGCCATGGTCTAGTAGCCAATCTGTTAGGTGAAATAGCTCTACACCGTTTTATACTCAATCTTTGTTGCTGCGATGGCCTTCGATAGTTCGATGGCTGTGTGCTCGGCCTCATTGACTGCTGAAACAGCCTGCCATAATTTGGCCCTCAAATCTGTTTGCTGAATTAGCTTTACATATATTTCGTTACTTAGATCTGCTCGTCCAAATATCTTGCCATAGCTTTAGACATCGACCTAGGTATTTTTTTCTGGATTTCATAAAAAAGCATATATGTTTTTCCTGTAATATCTAGTAGAAGAACTACTTTGTATGTCTAATAGATGGACAGGACTTGGATAACTTCTACTCGAAGATTCTCCGCTGCATATGTCGAGGGGGTTGAAAACTTCATGAACTTTATCAGAGCTGAGTACGGTGGTCCGAAATCAGATGTGCTCCGCCCGTGTAGCAGTTGTATGAATTCAGTTACAAGACCCAAGTCAACTGTGCAAAATCATCTACACTTGTATGGGATGTCGGTCACATATACTAGGTGGGTTCATCATGGTGAAGCTGTGAACGTCAATGTTATTGACTACATGGAAGGAGCAGATCACCATCTTGATCTGCCTGATGCTCAGGTGGAAGAAGAGGAGGTGGTGGTGGCGGCGGAGCTAGTGAGTTTGACCAACATTGAAACAATGCTAAGAAATACTCGTGCATTCCATGAACTTTCACCTGCAGAAGAAAAACGGTGGGCCCGCATGTTGGAACAATGCAACATTGTTGTCACCCCAGGAAATAAGTTGTCAGTATTCTCAGCTATGGTCACCTTTCTTCAGGTGAAGACATCTGAGCGGATGACCAACAAATCATTCAATGCGATGTTGGCTGCTTTCCGCAAATCTTTCCCAGATGTGTCTAAGCTGCCACACACCTACAGTAAAATGAAGAATTTCCTTCGTGCAGTTGGAATTGTATATGATATAATCCATGTTTGTAAGAATAATTGTGTTCTGTCCCGGAAGGATTATGCCAACTTAAGTGAATGCCCGAAATGCAAATCATCAAGATGTGAAGATGGCGATGCTGTGAAGAGGATTCCTCATAATGTTCTATGACATCTTCCAATTACACCAAGATTGCAGAGGTTGTTTCATGATGCTGAAACAAGAGAGGATGTACTGTGGCATTCTAGGAACCAGGAGTACAGAGATTAGAATGTAATGAGCCATCCATCTCATGGTAGTGAGTGGAAAAGATTCAATGATAAACACAAAGAGTTTGCTGCTGACCCGAGAAACATTAGACTTGGCTTAGCTTCAGATGGATTAACCCATTTGGCCACCAGAGTGCCACATATAGCATGTGGCCAGTGCTTGTTATCCCTTACAACATGCCTCCAAATGTCTGCACCAAAGTATCAAACTACATGATGGCCTTGCTCATCCCAGGTCCAAAAAGTCCTGGAAAGGATTTTGATTTGTTCATGGAGCCTCTTGTGGAGGAACTTCAACAGCTATGGAAGGGTGTTCTCACTCGAGACCTATATAGCAGCCCACCAGCTGATTTCTTTCTGCGTGCTATTATAATTTGGTGCATCCATGATTATCCGGCTTTGGGCACTATGTCAGGGAGAACGGCGAATGGTTACAATGCATGTGTTCGCTATGACAGGAATCCGCTGTCGTACGCAATACTTAGCAAGATCTGTTACATTGGACACCATCGTTTCCTTGCCAAGGACAAGCCGCATCAGATAAAATACCAAAGACATGTGTTCAATGGAAAGCATGAAAACCGTGATGCTCCAAAGAGGCTCACCGCCGATGAGTTGCAAGTGGAATGAGAGAAGGTTAGGCATATTACACCAGGAAACTATCCTGGTAATGGTAGCGGGAAAAGGAAGCGTGGCAGGGTAGAAGAGAGATTATTGTTTACCTGCAGGTACGCTTTGTGGGACTTGGAGTATTGGAAAGATTTGGATCTGCGGCATAATCTTGATGTGATGCACATCGAGAAAAATATATGTGACAACATTATCAGCACACTTCTTAATATTGAAGGCAAGATGAAAGATACCTTAAAATCTAGGATTGATTTGACACACCTGGGTATCAGAAAGGATTTGCTGGTGCAAGATGAAGGTAAACCATGGGATATGGCACCAGCTGTGTACGTCTTAGACAAGGTAAAAAGAAAAGAATTCTGCGAGGTCCTGTCACGTGCGAGATTCCCACATGGATTTGCTTCCAACCCTGAAAGGAGAGTCGGTGCAGATGGAAACAAGGTACAAGGGTTGAAAACTCATGACTGCCACGTCCTACTTCAAAGGGTTTTACCTGTTATCCTTAGAGGATTGGGCCGCCCTGACTTATACAGAAAAGTTGCAGAGTTGGGACAATTCTTCAGGGAACTCTGCAGTAGGAATATAAAGATAGATGCTTTGGAGCGCCTTAGAGACAAGATACCAACTATCCTATGCGACCTTGAGAAGATATATCCTCCATCCTTCTTTGATGTGACGGTGCATTTGGCTGTTCATCTACCTAATGAGGCACTACTTAGAGGTCCAGTACAGTATGGCTGGATGTACCCTATTGAAAGGCGGCTAGGCACTTTCAAGGGCTATGTTAGGAACAGAGCTAGACCCGAGGGTTCCATTGCAGAGGCCTACATTGCTAAAGAAGCGTTGACATTCTGCTCAAAATACATTGAAACAGCTGATCAGCTTAGCAAAGAGGTGGGTGAAGACAATCCCGGGCTCAATGTTTTCGATTATTCTGTTCGAGTTACGGGGAAGAGTCGACAAGAGGACAAACCTAAAGATTTGGACAAAATGGTTTGGTATGTGTTGAATAACTGTCCTGAGATACTACCTTATATCAAGTAAGTGCAGTACTGCAGCTTATACATCGTAATCTACTAAACTTGCAGCACATTCTTATATATTTAGATGTTTGACGCGATCACTATGTTGTGCAGCATATACAAAGAGGAGTTACTACCGCAAAATCCAAGAAACATTGACAAACTGGTTATGGCAGGATTTGCGAAATGGTTCAAGAACCATGTAAGCTTTTGAAGTGCAGTGTCAGTTTTTTTAATATATTGAGTACATAAGATGATCAGCCTGTCTATTTTCTAACCATAGGTTAAGAAGATGTGGGAGGATGGGCAGGCAGTTGATGATGCCCTTTACTCACTAGCAATGGGTCCTTATACTCGGGTAAGACATTATGAATCTTGCATTGTTGGAGATGTGCACTACAACACCCTTGCACGAGATGAAGGCAGGAAGACACAAAACAGTGCCATCATGAGCACAGATACGTATGACAAAGAGATAACTGAAATGTATGCTAACATAACAGACATTGTTCAGTTGCAGTATATCTCCAATTTCGAGGATCATCGGTGTGTGGTTCTGTTGTGCTGTCGTTGGTATAACCTGTTTTCCAGGATCGCAAAACCCAGAGCTGATGATTATTTCAAATCCATCAATGTCAAGGCGGCGTACCAGACCAATGAGCCTTTTATTTTGGCAAATCAAGCAACACCGATATTTTTCTTGGAAAACACATTTGCATGTAGCGATGACTGGAGAGTATTGCAAAGGTTTGAGCAGAGGAATTCGTTTAATGAAGTTGCACAACAAGATGATGCTTACACTGCTCCTGATGTACAAGATAACACATATGTTCCTCATATCTTTGAGAACCATCACATCAATGAAGCTGGCGAAAAGATTGCCTGTCGTGCTATGGACATACAAGAGTTGATCAAGAAGAAGCCAACGTTCGAGGACATTGAGGACGAAGAAGAAGATGACACCGTGGGGAATTACGATTCAGACTGATACACATGGCGAAGATGTTGATGCTGCTGCTGCGGATGATGATTACATTGCTTTGTCGTATTTGCCTCTCAGAAGACGGTTTTTATCTTCTATGTGAAATTGTGTTTGCTATGACAACTGAAATCTGATGAACATGTTGTTTAGTA
Organism: Triticum dicoccoides; assembly: GCF_002162155.2. NCBI lineage: Eukaryota > Viridiplantae > Streptophyta > Magnoliopsida > Poales > Poaceae > Triticum > Triticum dicoccoides. The sequence goes on from NC_041390.1 coordinate 508,530,890, forward strand.
TTTTGCTGTGAGAATATCACTTGTTATGTATGCTGATTTGTGTTTGGTGATTGTATGACAACTAAAACATGATGACATTGTTGTTTAGTTGTACTCATATTTGGCTGTGAAACTTGAATTTGATGACATAGTTTGCTGTTGGACTGCAATTTGCTCGACGTCTTTGAATGAGAACAAAGCTGACCCGACAGGGCCTCTGCTATTTATTTATTTATATGAGAAAAAGGGGATACCCCCTGATTTCCGTTAATAGAAATTGTTAGATGTTCACAACACTACGCCCAGCCTGCTACACAGGTTTCATTCATTACTAGTTTTAGCAAAGTGCTCATGTCGTAGCCACTGAATACATCACGAGTGCTACATACACTGCAAATAAAGAGACAATCATCCTACAGAGCACATCGATTTTGCCCATTATCTTCACAAGCTCTTTCATGTCCTCATTGTTGTCAATGTCGTTCAGCAGTTGTTGCTTGGCCATGATTAGAGGAACTACATCTTTAACCTTCTGCTCTGCATCTTCCTCTTCTGTCGTTCCTTCAGTTACTTGTCCAACACCCCAACTTGCTGGTATTGGGATTCCTCGGCTAACCAAATAATCAGCGTAGTTGCATTCCCCACATCAGCAACTTCCCAGAAATACAAATCACACGAATCTTCCCTTTTGTGCACAAATCAAATGGAAGATCATCAACCAAACTATTAAAAAAATTAGCAACTGAAAGCAGCAGAACAACACTTAAACATATTATTACCCCATGATTCGGGCATTTGTAGAAGACTCGGCCAGGGTTGCGGATTGTGGTTGAGACGCGACGGATGACTTTGCGTGATTTGCAGCAGTGGCACCACACCAATGGCAGCGGGTTGCGATGAGCAATCGGCTGCGGTGCGCATGCCGGCCGGGGTGTGATGAGACCCACAGGCGATGGTACGGGTGGCGACTTGGCGCATATCTGGTTGTTGCCTGCTGAAGAGCAGGTGGACTAGCAGCCATCGGACATGGTTGTTGCGGCCAGAGCTTCTGATGCTAGGCAGAGTAAGTAGAGAAGAGGAGAAGCGAACGTTGGATATGTCAGTTTCATTACTTGCAGAGTAGCATATCACCATATATAGTCATAGTCTAGGTTTGGATTCGAACCAGCTACAGGAGCACGTCTTTCTTTTTTCTAAAACTCGGCAATGTCTCTTTACTGGTACACTAGCTTGTTCTATACGCCTTCCCAAGTCTTTGATTTTCTTTCCCTTTTTTGCGAGGAAGGAAGGAGGACAAAATTGAGAGTTCCTGGGGCTCGAACCCAAGACCTCTCGGTTGAAAACCAAGGGTGCTAGTCACTTATGTGGCGAACGTTCCCTGTGAGGAGGACGATAGACAAACACATTTTCCTCGCAGTTTTCTTCCTATATATAAAAATGTATGCTACTTGGTGTCCGCTTAGTCAACAAACGATTGTGCCAACCTTGACCGTTGGATTGACATTCAACGTCTGTCGTGTTTCTTTAGTCTCTTCTTCCTCGAGCTGCCAAAGCCAAACCAGCGCCGATGGGACCGCCTGCTCCCGCCTCCCACGGCTGGCTGTGATCTTCCCCGGCTCCTGTTTGTTCCCGTCCGAGTCCTCACCATCGTCCTCTGCCTTGGTTCGCTCGCCGCGGCGCCGCCCTCCGGTGTTGTCAACATGGTCAACAACCGAAGAGGAATAAGGAGATGACTGTACATGATGCGGATGACAGTAGGGACCCAGCAGCGCGCAGTAATTTTGTTTTTTCGGTACGGAGAAGGGTATCAACTGTTGTGTGGGACCCATGCTTTTATTTCATATGTTTAGCACATGACCAGCCCAATTTGTTTTTTCCTTACTGAAAATGGCTAGCCAGCTATTTTGTTTTTTTTTACAAAATAACCAACATAGGCCTACTTGATTTTCTACGCCCTGCTGGGCTGGAAATCTTTCAAGACGAGGAGGGATGCATTTTGCCCAGAAAATGGGCTATAAGTAATAAGAAATGGGCTATAAGTAATAATAAATGGGCTGTAAAATGAAAAAATACAACAAACAGGCAATTAGTTCCAAAATATTGTTTTCTTTCGGATTTTGATATTTTAAATTTCATTGTTTTTGTGCAGGTAAAATTTCATTGAATTAAAATTAAGGTATATTTAGATTTAAAATTAATTTGAATCTGGCTAGAAATTTCGGGTTGTATGCTGTTTGGAACAGATTTGGAGGCTGACTTGTCGGTCTACTAGGTTGACGTGTACTTTGGCTTTGTCAACTTAGTCCACAAACGATTCTAGCAGCAGTGACCATTGGATGTTAATCCAACGGCCGTGCTACTTCTTCAATATCTGATATTCTTGCTCCAGCCGCCCAAACCAGCTCCGATGGGACTGCCTGCTCCCGCCTCCCGTGGCCGGTTGTGCTGCCGCACAAGCCGCACCGCCCCACCCTACTTCATTGCTGGCCAGGCCATTCCTCTACTCACCCACACCTCCTATTATTTTCCGGCGACGGCAGCCGGACCAGTAAACCCTCGTACTCCCCACCGCGTGGGCAACCATTGCCGAGTCTTCCCCGGCTCCGTGTCGTTCCCTTCCTAGGCCACGCCGTCGTCCACCACCATGGTGCTCTCGGCGTGGCCTGGTCAACGTGGTCAACGAACGACATCCATCGGCCGTGGACTATACGCACAAAATAATGATTCCTCCACCTGACAGCTGGGACCCACCGGAAGGGCCTCTGTATTTCGTGAAAAAATGTTCCCCCCGCTGACATGTTGGACCCACCAGCTATATCTTTGCACGCAAGGAAGTGCCTCCTTATTACGCACAAAAAAAATGAATACCCCCTGCTAGCTGGGACCCACCATAGTGGGAGGATGACTTGTGGGCCAACTAAGTTGACGGAGACGGAGGGCTTTGTCAACTTAGTCAATATGAACGATTCTAGCTTCATTAACCGTACGATATCCATCCAACGACCGTAGTGCTTCTTCAACCTCTAGTCTTATTGCTCCAGCCGTCCAAAGCAGTGTCGGTCGTGCCGCATGCTCCTGCCTCCCGTGGCCGGCTGTGCTGCCGCGGAGGCCTCACCGCCCCTACTATTCCCACCGCTGGCCAGGCCCTGCGGCGACGATAGTCTCACACTGCAGCCGAACCAGTGAATCCTCGTACTCCTCTCCGCGCAGGCTTCCACTGCCGCGTCTTCTCCGGCTCCGCGTCGTCCCCTTCCTAGGCCTCGCCGTCGTCCACCGCCGTGGTGCTCTCGGCGTGGCCTGGTCAACATGGTCAAGGAACGACTTCCATCAAACGTGGACTATACGTGGAGAGGCTGACAGCTGGGTCCACGACCGCAACAAGGAAGTGCCTCCTTATTACGCGGAAAATAATGATTCCTCCACCTGACAGCTGGGACCCACCGTACGGGCCACTGTATTTCGTGCAAAAAATGTTTCCCCCTGACTGCTGGGACCCACCAGCTTCATCTTCGCACGCAAGGAAGTGCGTCCGAAAAAAACGATTCGCCCCCTGACTGCTGGGACCCACGAGCTACAACTTTGCACGCAAGGAAGTGCGTCCGGGCAAAAAAACGATTCGCCCCCTTACTGCTGGGACCCACCGGCTACATCTTCGCACGCAAGGAAGTGCGTCAGGAAAAAAAATGATTCGCCCCCCTGACTGCTGGGACCCACCAGCTACATCTTCGCAGGCAAGGAAGTGCCTGACAGTCGGGACCCACCTAGTCGAAGCGTACGTAGCGTTGTCATTCTAGTCTCAATCGTGTACGTACATACTGGTCGATGTAGAGGCGCGCACGTGTCGTAGTAGACGCACGCATGTGTCGTAGTAGAGGCGCGCACGTAGCATGTACACGTACGTACATCGGCCAGGGTGCAAGAAAGAAAATACGGCCACGTATGTGTACATACGGGCGGGGTCTCGAACGCCTACTCGCGCATACGTACGGCCAGGGCTCGTGTACATGGCTGGGTCGGAACGGAGAAACAACGTCGTCGTCATGTTCATGGGAAGGCAACAAAATGCGTCATGTTCATGGGGAGGCAACAGAATGCGTCGTGTTCATCGGGAGGCAACAGAATGCGTCGTGTTCATCGGGAGGCAACAAAACGCGTGGGAGCCAACCGGCTGGGTTGAAACGGAATGCGTGGTCGTGTTCATCAGGAGGGCTTGGATGGAACAGGCGATGGAAACGAGGCCTGGCATACCGCAAAACGGAGGAAACGGACCTCCTACATTCGGAACGGGGTCCTGTTGATCGGGAGGGGTGTGACATACCGTAAAACGGAGGAAACGGACCTCCTGCGGTCGAAACGGGGGTCCTATTGATCGGGAGGGGTGTGGCGTACCGCAAAACGGATGAAACGGACTTCCTGCGGTCGAAACGGGGGTCCTGTTGATCGGGAGGGGTGTGGCGTACCGCAAAACGGACGAAACGGACCTCCTACGGTCGAAACAGGGGTCCTGTTCATCGGGAGGGGTGTGGCGTACCGCAAAACGGGACTCCACGGGATACTGTTCATCTCCACCATCGACCTCCTCTAGCCTCCACGGGCTACCGTCGACCTCCTCCAGCCTCCACGGGCTCCTGTTCATCCAGCCTCCACCGCGCGCTACTCCACCGACTACTGTTCAACTACCCCTCCATGGGCACCCCTCCATCGTCTACTGTTCATCCAGCCCTCCACACCACAGGGTCCTGTTCAACCACCCCTCCACGGGCACCCCTCCACCGTCTACTGTTCATCCAGCCCTCCACACCATGGGGTCCTGTTCATCCAGAGGCAACGCCACCGCTTACTGTTCATTCACCCCCCCACAATGCTCACTGTTCATCCAATCGATCGGCTTCAGTTAGCAGCAGTAGCGAAGGAATCACTTGATTGGGTTCAGTTAACAGCCATCGATCGATCGCTCGGGTTCAGTAATGCATAGCCTGCAGTGCAATCGCTCGGGTTCAGTTAGAGCCCAACGCCTCACTCGGGTTCAGTTAGAGCCAACACCTCTCACACACGCGCGTACGTGTACGAGAAAAATGCACATCGCTCGGCCCCCGACCTCCCACCGTAACCAGGAACTCCCCGAAATTTTCCTCCCCCTCGCTTCTACCATGGTTTATTCCGTCATGGACGGCCCAAAGAATGTCATGCAACTGCGTCTCCGGCCCGCCCAGGACAAAAAGCCCATTTTCTGTCATGATTTTTTGTCATAGAAGTAGGAGCCCACCACATCTATGATGATACCGGGTTTTGTCACAATTATCATCATAGAAATGTCATATGTATGACAGAAAAAAAATTCGTTCGGCCCAAAATGTCACAGATGTGTCTTTTTTTGTAGTGTATGTTGGGGAACATAGTAATAATTCAAAATTTTCCTACGTGTCACCAAGATCAATCTTGGAGATGCTAGCAACGAGAGAGAGGGAGTGCATCTTCATACCCTTGAAGATCCCTGAGCAGAAGCGTTACAAGGAACATAGATGATGGAGTCGTACTCACGGCGATTCAAATCGCGGAAGATCCGATCCTGCGCCAAATGGACGGCGCCTCCGTGTTCAACACACGTACAGCCCGGGGACGTCTCCTCCTTATTGATCCAGCAAGGGGAGAGGAGAAGTTGAGGGAGAGCTCTGGCAGCACGATGGCGTGGTGGTGGAGCTTGCAGTTCTCCGGCAGGGCTTGCTACCTCTTGAGCATGCATTGGTTTTTCCTTGAAGAGGAAAGGGTGATGCAGCACAGTAGCGTAAGTATTTCCCTCAGTTTTTGAGAACCAAGGTATCAATCCAGTAGGAGGTAACACACAAGTCACCTAGTACCTGCACAAACAAACAAGAACCTCGCAACCAACACGAAAAAGGGGTTGTCAATCCCTTCACGGCCACTTACGAAAGTGAGACCTGATAGAGATAATAAGATAATTTTTTTGGTATTTTTATGATCCTAAATCCTAAAAAGTGGTCGAGTGCTCGTTAGAGCTCCCGAGCACACACCTCACGCATCGTCCGATCTATATCGTGAGTCTCAGGTGTCTCACGGTCGGGACTGGAGCGACGCGCCTTGTCGAAAGACCCAGCGGCAAAAGGGGCCCACTCACACACGGATAACGACCCCTCTCCACCACATGCATCCACGCATTCTGCCTTCACTATTTTCCCCAAATCCACTGATGCCGCTCTCGAGAACCACCGCAGTATTGGGAGGCTGGGCTGCGGGTGGGCGCCATGACCGCCGGAGTAGTGGGAGGCGGGGCTGCGCGGGGTCGCCGGGGCCGACCGAGTAGTGGAAGGAGGGAGGCGGGGCTGCGCGCGGCCGCCGCCATCGCCGCCGGAGTAGTAGGAGGCGGGGCTGCGCGGGGTCGCCGGGGCCGCCCGAGTAGTGGGAGGCGGGAGGCGGGGCTGTGCGCAGCCGCCGCCATGGCCGCCGGAGTAGTGGGAGGCGGGGCTGCGCCCGGTGGCCATGACAGCCGGAGTAGTGGGAGGCGGGGCTGAGCGCGGGTGCCATGACCGCCGGAGTAGTGGGAGACGGGGCTGCGCTGCATCTACTTCAGCAAGGTCAAGGACGTCGGCAGCGGCGACGACGAGCGCGAGACCGGTAGGGGCGCCGCGGTGACGAAGATGTCATACTACGGCAGGGGGTGCCATACGAAGAGGGGTTCTGGGGCTAAGGCGCGAGGTCGTGGTGGACTACCATTTTGCTCCACGGCCAGCGGGGAAGCTGCTGTTGGAAACTGCTCACGCTGTGGTTTTCACTGTTGCAGATGGTTTTGTTGTTACAGAGGCAGATGTCTGCTCGGGCCATTGCAGACACGCGTTGCCTATCCAGGAAGCAGCGGGTGGGATTTTTACATGTCCACGATATGGATGAAGCCAGGATGAGCTTGTTGAGGTGAACATGGCATTTCTACTTCTTACTCGTGATTGTTTTCTGTGATGTTGATTACATGATGATGAATATGCAATAGACATAGTGCTTTCACGTAGCAAGTCAGAGGCGATATAGGAGGTTGAAGACGGCTGTGTTGGGTCTTGGGATTTTGGGTGAATCAATGATTTTTTGATGGTGGGGGTGGTTTGCGGCGTGGGGAAGCGGGGGGTTAGAATCTTTGATGATTTGAGCCGGAAGTGTCCAAAACTTTCCCAACACATGATAGTTAATTCCTAGAGATGTCGGCACGAGTTGCCCAGAGATCCACTCCCGAGAGTGTTGGACTTTATTTTTACAAAGATGGTTTTGCATATAGCATATTTGATATACTTGTGTTAGCTAAACTACATATGTAAGGGCAATCGCAAGTTGCGCATTGTGCTTTTGACCTACCAAGACTTGCCTAAAGTTTACTAGGTAGTTGCCTGGAGATACTCCACAATGAATTCAGATTTTTAGATGCTCTGTTGCGTAGCGAGATCATGCAATGAATTTAGGCTTTGTTTAGTTCTTGTTGGGAACAAATTTGTGCAGAAAAAAACAAGCATGTAAGGCATTCAGGCTTTGTTCGGACTGGGGGTCGATCCACCGCTTGCGCCGCAACCGCAAAGCGAAGGAGTGTGGGCCGGAGCGGCACATGCTCCACGACCACCAAGCATAGGAGGAGTGGATAGGGAAACTCACCTTTTATGATGCTCTTCCTCGAATTCGGCATTATCTTGGCGATGTTTAAGAGGGGTGCAGGGTGGGCCGTTGCCAGGCAGATCTGCTGTTTTTTGAGCTTGGCACTAGTGTGGTTCCCCCCTTTTTGACAAAACTTGCATAACAATTGATAAGTAGTTGCTTGTTTTTGCTTTTTAACTTGCCTAATATTTGTTTAGTTGCCTGACATGGTTCATAATTTTCTATTGATGGTTTTGTTACTTATGTGGATTTGAGTTTTGCCACAACTTGCCCAACATTCCGTCGGTAGTTGCCTCAGTTAACACATGAACTTTGCACATGTGTTATTTCCATCAAATTTTCATCATATGGTTCAGAACTTGCTAGTTCTTTTTAGTTAGTGTTCACAACTTTTTAGTTTGTTTTTACCGAAAAAGGCTTTCGCCCCATTTTATATATAAAGCAAAGATCCACAGTGCCCGGTACAACCGCACTCACCCATCACACACGCACCCAAGGCAGGATACATAGGCGCTGAGCGCAGCAACACACACCGTAGCACTACAAGAGCCGCCGGGAGCTTCATCCGAAGAAGTGAAGCCGCATATGACGAACCGTGGGCTCCAAGGCGGTGCCTTCAGGAAGGATACGACACCGGAGCGTCGCCACCGCCCGATCCGAGGATCAGAGTTTCCCCTGGAGCACCATGACGGGCAGTGATAGCCGCGACGACGCCTTCAAGAAGGGAGCGATCTTCGCCGTCGCCAGTCCGTCCGAAGATAGAGTAGGTTTTCACCCCGGCCAACATTCACCGCCACCGAACGCCACACCCAAGCTACCATGCCGCCCACACGGCCGTGATAGCCGGGCAACACCGAGGCACAAGCTTTTCCCATGAGCACCACGCCGCCACCACCAAGGCCGCCGCCCCAGAATCCAAGACCTTGGCACCAAGTCCCCTGCGCCCCACCGCTACCTCCACCGCATAGACGGGCAAAAAGGATCCGCCTTTCACATCCCTGGCCAGTCCCAACGTCGAGACCCAATAGGCCGGCCACAACAAGCCTCCATCGAGCCATGCTGCTACACCGGGCGCGAGACGAGCGCAGTCCTGCCGTTGGGCGCGAGACGGGCCGGTCCTGCTGCCGGGCGCGAGACAAGCGTAGTCCTGCTGCCGGGCGCGAGATGAACCGGTCCTGCTGCCGGGCGCGAGACCAGCTCGGTCCTATGACACCGGATGCGAGTCGGATGATGGACCGCAGCCGGGAGAAGGCCAGCCCTCCGGTGAGAGAACCAAACGGACTCTGAGGAGAGGGGTCAAAGGCCGATACAGGCAACCTACAGACGGGCCGACGCCAGAAAAATTTGGCTGCCGCCGCAATCAACCTTCCACCACCACCGCCGCCAACAGCAGCAGCTAGCGCGCCGCCATGGGCCACGGTCATGGCCATGACCACACCAGGTCGCAGCCCGCCCCCGCGCCGCCCGACGCCCACACGACCGCCAGAACAAAATGGTGTTGAACGGGGTTGCCGCCGCCAAGCACGCACCACCGTCCCGGACACCAACCGAGGCCAGACTGCTGCCACGGACGACCACCGCCGCACCCCACGGCGCCGTCCGCAGTCCTCGCAGCCCGCAACCCGCGTCGCGATGCGGCTAGATCTGGCGGAGCTGCGTTGACCCGCACCATCCACCGCCACCGGCCGCCCAGCACGCTCCGCCACCACGACGCCCGTCGCGCAGCCGGCAAGAAGCCTCGCCGCATAGCTCCGGCTCCCTGCCGTTGCCACACCGCAGTGCCCGCCGCCAGCGCCGCACCCCAGCCCAGCCGCCCCGTCCCGCATCAGGGCCCCGCGCGAGAGGACGAAATCTCCCCACCGCCGCCGGCGCCAGCCGCGCTTCGCCCGGCTACGCCCCCTGGCGGCGGCGAGGGAGGGAGGAGAGGAGGAGGGGACGCCC
>NC_041390.1:508540867-508561331 GCF_002162155.2 Triticum dicoccoides
CTAGATCACATGATTTGTTTTTTAGGCACCTCACACACACAATATATCAAAGTTCACAAGCACAACACACACATAATCATTTGGACTAAAAGCCAAGGGTTAGGAAAGTCTACACTACTAGACCAGACAATTGAAACACACAACAAGCAAGTTAAACAGAAATGATAGGTCACATACAAATGTTAGGCACATACCTAGGGGGGATGGGGTATGGGGTTGTTTTTCAGGCAAATCACACATGTAGAACAGGCAAATCACATTCAATTGTCAAGCAAGTAACCTGCTCGACACTAGCAACTCGCATTCAAATATCAAGCGAGTCACATATTCAACACTAGCTGTAGGTAAGCTCTTTTTCTTTTCCCCTTTTCAAGCATCCACATGGTTTGTCTCACATTTTTAGTAGGACTTGCTTGACATTTAAATGTTACTTGCTAGTGTTAACTATGTGACTTGCCTGTTGTTTTTGAGGCAAACTTTGTGACTTTTGCATGTTTTTGAATGTGTGATTTACCTGACACACACCATCATGTTCTGGAGCTTAGTTATGTACTATCTTGGGGGGTCAAGTTTTCTTGATTACCTGATTTTGCTTTTGAACTTGCCTATAAAAACCGCAGTACTTGCCTACAATTATTTTTTCCAGTGATTACAGTAAAGAATATAAAGAGCCCAGTAGGTCAGTTAATAACAACATATCACAAATTGTTTAATGGTAGCACTGAATTTGCTTAAAAACACTTAAAGGTTGCTGCCCTTTTTTCCAAGGAGAACCATTTTTGTACAAAAGCAAACTAAAAACGACAAGCTTATGTGATTTTGCTTTCACCCACCCATTTCATTTTTTGCTTAAAAGCGGCCCAATAGGCTCACAGTTCTCCCCACTTCACACAAAGTTCTAGCACGCAGGAGCACACAGGAGTTGCTTACTAGCAACACTAATTTTGCTTAAATATACCTTAGAAGTTGCCGGTCTTTTTTGTTTTTCAACACACTTGTAGTAGAAAAAGAAACCTAAGAAAATATCAACGTGTTTCTCTCGATGTACATCAACCAGTAGTTGGACAAAGAAAATCGAAATAGTTTTCATGTACTGACACGACTTGCTTATTGTAAACATTTGATTTGCTTAAAAAACCACTATAGTTGTGCACACTTTCCCCCTGCACATCAAGTTCTAGCACACACGAACACACAAGAGTTGCTTACTGCCAACACTGACTTTGCTTAAACAAACCCTAGAACTTGGCTGCTCTTTTTTGTTTTCTCAACACATTCCTAGTACAAAAAGAAACCTAAGAAAAGCATTAAGGGGTTTCCCCGCATGTACAACAACCAGTAGTCGGAGGAAGGAAAACGGAACAGTTTTCATGTACTGACATGACTAGCTTTTTGTCAACACTTGATTTGCTTTAAACATGGATGTGGTTGCTCACTAATGCTCATACTGGAAGAAATGAGGGGAAAACATTGGAAAACGAATTGCAACCAGGATGAACAAGGTGAGGAAAAATCAAACCTTCTCTTTCTTTCCTCCGCTGCACCTTGGTTCATTTTTAGCAAGCATGAAAGATTTTTACTACACACTTCAAGGTAAACTTCACACAGCCACCAATAGCTTACTCTATTCCCAGATTCAATATGTGGACTGGTTAGTTAAATATTGCACGAGCAAATGGGTCAATTTTGTCTGAATTTATATATGCTTAGAAGAAACACATATAAAGGTGTAAACATTTTTATCTGATTTTTGCTTCTGAGGGTTTTAAGCATTAGTGGCCAATAAATTAATCTCTTTTTTCACCTGCATACACAACATTAGCCCCACATACCTATCCAAAATCCAAAGCAAGAACTAAGACCAGAACTTCAAGAGGGTTATGTTTCTTTTTTCACACAACCAAATAAAATGAGTTGCCTCTAAACCATTCCCTACTTGCCCAAATATTATAGAAACTTGCCTAGATATGTGAACAGCTAGAAGCACAATCAACACAATAGCCGCAGTTACAGCGAAGCTCCTGAAAGACACATTGCCCAAAATCCAGTAGCAAAATAAACAACGAAATAAAGCAGCTACTGCTACGATTGCGCAACCTATAGTTCAAGTAGATATTTGCCCGTTTACTCGTAACAGCCAAACCCTGTAACTTTCAAGACCTCTTTTTCCTTAATTTATTTTTCTACCACACAAGAAACATGAGTTGCCTGCATTTTTTTCCTCCATGATTGCATACACATATACACAACTTGCCCAAAAGCTTAGACAAGCTTCAAGATCAACCAAAATACAGCAGCTTTATGCAACCTACAACACTCCGTAGATACTTGCAAAAAATCTAAGCATAAACTAGAACAGTACTTTCAAGAGAGGGTTTTCCCTGTGTTCTCAGCACGAGTTGCCTGAAAATCATTCCAGACTTGCCTGCACGTCATACCAACTTGCGCAAAAAAACATTAATTTGCATGCATAATAACATCTCAGTAGTTCTTTTTTGCCTTCCACAAACATTAACTACCATGTTGTATATTCTCTCACTGATAAACCCTTGGTTTCAGAGTTCTTTAAAAGAGGAGGCGTCCGAGAGGGCCATCAAGATGTAAACCCACCTTTTCAGGTGTTGGATTCGTTGCAGGAGTAGGAGGGAAAGAAGAGGGGGAGGGGGGGTATGTGGGTTGGGGGAATTCAGAAACCACTGGATCTCGTGGCCACCAAAACGGAGGGCAACTGTTGTAGCAATGGAGGGGAGGACAGATGGAGAAGGGGAGGTCAAGGGAGGAGGTGAGGTGGGTGTGGGTTTGGTGTGTCAGCGTGAGCCTCACGCTAATGTCTATAGGGAGGAACAACAGTTATGATTATGACAGGTTCTCCCCTCATGGCCATGTGCGTGAGGGGACCGTTTCTTTCCTTTTTGGTTTGCCAGGTGGATGTGGGGAGAGGTCCACTACCCAATTTGGGGTGTGTGCCCTGGACGTCTAGCCAGCCAACGGTTGCTGGCTAGTCGCGTCCTTTTATGATATAGATTGGAAAATAAAGATTGCAAAATAAACAGTAATAAAAATAGCAAGTTGATATGAAAATAATATGATGGAATATAGACCCCGGGGCCATAGGTTTCACTAGTGGCTTCTCTTAAAATAGCATAAGTGTTACGGTGGGTGAACAAATTACTGTCAAGCAATTGATAGAAAAGTGCATAATTATGAGAATATCTAGGCATGATCATGTATATAGGCATCACGTTCGCGACAAGTAGACCGAAATGATTCTGCATCTACTACTATTACTCCACACATCGACCGCTTTCCAGCATGAATCTAGAGTATTAAGTTCATAAGAACAGAGTAACACATTAGGCAAGATTACATGATGTAGAGGGATAAACTCAAGCAATCTGATGTAAACCCCATATTTTTATCCTCGATGGCAACAATACAACACGTGCCTTGCTGCCCTTACTGTCACTGGGAAAGGACACCGCAAGATTGAACCCAAAGCTAAGCACTTCTCCCATTGCAAGAAAGATCAATCTAGTAGGACAAACCAAACTGATAATTCGAAGAGACTTGCAAAGATATTTAAATCATGCATAAAATATTTCAGAGAAGAATCAAATTTTGTTCATAGATAATCTTGATCATAAACCCACAATTCATCGGATCTCGACAGACACACCGCAAAAAGAATTACATCGAAAAGATCTCCAAGAGAATCGAGGAGAACTTTGTATTGAGATCCAAAGAGAGAGAAGAAGCCATCTAGCTAATAACTATGGACCCAAAGGTCTATGGTAAACTACTCACACATCATCGGAGAGGCTATGGTGTTGATGTAGAAGCCCTCTGTGATCAATTCCCCCTCCGGCGGAGCTCCGGAAAAAGCCCCAAGAAGGGATCTCACGGGTATAGAAGGTTGCGGCGGTGGAAATAGGGTTTCGTGGTGCTCCTGGATGTTTTCGGGGTATATGGGTATATATAGATGGAAGAAGTACGTCGATGGAGCTGCGAGGGGCCCACGAGGGTGGGGGGCGCGCCTGCCCCTGGGCGCGCGCCCCCTGCCTCGTGGCCTCCTCGCTTCTTTCTTGACGGCCACTCCAAGTCTCCTGGATCACGTTTGTTCCAAAAATAACTCTCCGGAAGGTTTCATTCCATTTGATATTCCTTTTTTGCAAAACACTGAAATAGGCAAGGAAACAACAATTTGCACTGGGCCTTTGGTTAGTAGGTTAGTCCAAAAAATAATACAAAAGTGTAAATTAAATCCCATTAAACATCCAAAACAGATAATATAATAGCATGGAACAATAAAAAATTATAGATACATTGGAGACGTATCAAGCATCCCCAAGCTTAATTCATGCTCGTCCTCAAGTAGGTAATTGATAAAAACAGAATTTTTGATGTGGAATGCTACCTAACATAATTCTCAATGTAATTTTCTTTATTGCGGCATGAATGTTCAGATCCGAAAGATTCAAGACAAAAGTTTAATGTTTACATAAAAATAATAATACTTCAAGCATACTAATAAAGAAATCATGTCTTCTCCAAATAACATGGCTAAAGAAAGTTATCCCTACGGCTATGCTCTATCTTCACCACACAAAGTATTTAAATCATGCATAACCCTGATGACAAGCCAAGCAACTGTTTCATACTTTTGATTTTCTCAAACTCTTTCAATCTTCACGCAATATATGAGCGTGAGCCATGGACATAACACTATATGTGGAATAGAATGGTGGTTGTGGAGAAGACAAAAGGGACAAGATAGTCTCACATCAACTAGGCGTATCAACGGGCTATGGAGATGCCCATCAATAGATATCAATGTGAGTGAGGAGGGATTGCCATGCAACAGATGCACTAGAGCTATAAGTGTATGATAGCTCAAAAAGAAACTAAGTGGGTGTGCATCCAACTTGCTTGCTCACGAAGACCTAGGGCAATTTGAGGAAGCCCATCATTGGAATATACAAGACAAGTTCTATAGTGTAAAATTCCCACTAGTATATGAAAGTGACAACATAGGAGACTCTCTATCATGAAGATCATGGTGCTCCTTTGAAGCACAAGTGTGGTAAATGGATAGTAGCATTGTCCCTTATCTCTTTTTCTCTCATTTCTCTCTTTTTTTTGTCCGGAGTCTCATCCCGACTTGTGGGGGAATCATAGTCTCCATCATCCTTTCCTCACAGGACAATGTTCTAATAATGATGATCATCACACTTTTATTTACTTACAACTCAAAAATTACAACTCCATACTAGAACAAAATATGACTCTATGTGAATGCCTCTGGCGATGTATCGGGGTGTGCAATGAATGAAGAGTTACATGTATGAAAGAATTATGAACGGTGGCTTTGCCACAAATACAATGTCAACTACATGATCGTGCAAAGCAATATGACAATGATGAAGGGTGTCATAATAAACGGAACGGTGGTAAGTTGCATGGCAATATATCTCGGAATGGCTACGGAAATGATATAATAGGTAGGTATGGTGGCTGTTTTGAGGAAAGTATATGGTAGTTTATGGTACCGACGAAAGTTGCGCGGTACTAGAGAGGCTAGCAATGGTGGAAGGGTGAGAGTGCGTATAATCCATGGACTCAACATTAGTCATAAAGAACTCACATACTTATTGCAAAAATCTATTAGTTATTGAAACAAAGTACTACGCACATGCTCCTAGGGGATAGATTGGTAGGAAAAGACCATCGCTCGTCCCCGACCGCCACTCATAAGGAAGACAATCAATAAATAAATCATGCTCCGACTTTATCACATAACGGTTCACCATACGTGCATGCTACGGAAATCACGAACTTTAACACAAGTATTTATCAAATTCACAACTAATCAACTAGCATGAATCTAATATCACCATCTTCATATCTCAAAACAATCATCAAGTATCAAACTTCTCATAGTAGTTAATGCACTTTTTATGATAGGTTTATTATACCCATCCTGGATGCCAATCATATTAGGACTAATTTTATAACCAAAGCAAATTACCATGCTGTTCTAAAGGACTCTCAAAATCATATAAGTGAAGCATGAGAGATAAAAAAATTTATAAAATAAAACCACCGCCGTGCTCTAAAAAGATATAAGTGAAGCACTAGAGCAAAATTATCTAGCTCAAAAGATATAAGTGAAGCACATAGAGTATTCAAATAAATTCCGATTCATATGTGTCTCTACCAAAAGTTCTGTGCATTAAGTATTATTGTGTGAAACTAATAAGAAAAGACTCAAATCATACAAGACGCTCCAAGCAAAACACATATCATGTGGTGAATAAAAATATAGCATCAAGTGAAGTTAACGATGGACGAAGACGAAAGAGGGGAGGCCTTCCGGGGCATCCCCAAGCTTAGGATTTTGGTTGTCCTTGAATTTTAACTTGGGGTGCCTTGGGCATCCCCAAGCTCAGGCTCTTGCCACTCCTTGTTCCAAAATCCATCAAATCTTTACCCAAAACTTGAAAACTTCACAACACAAAACTTCAATAGAAAATCTCATGATCTCCGTTAGTATAAGAAAACAAACCACCACTTCAAGGTACTGTAATGAACTCATTCTTTATTTATATTGGTGTTAAACCTACTGTATTCCAACTTATCCATGGTTCATACACCCCGATACTAGCCATAGATTCATCAAAATAAGCAAACAACACACGAAAAACAGAATCTGTCAAAAACAGAACAGTCTGTAGGAATCTGTAGGTTTCGAATACTTATGTAACCCCAAAAATTCTGAAATAAATTGTTAGACGTGAGGAATTTGTCTATTAATCATCTGAAAAAGGAATCAACCTAATCGCACTCTCCAGTAAACAATTGCAGCAAATCTCGTGAGCACTAAAGTTTCTGTTTTTTACAGCAAGATCGCAAAAACTTCCCCCAAGTCTTCCCAAAGGTTCTACTTGGCACAAACACTAATTAAAGCATAAAACCACATCTAAACAGAACCTGGATGAATTATTTATTACTAAACAGAACCAAAAAGCAAGAAACAAAAATAAAATTGGGTTGCCTCCCAACAAGCGCTATCGTTTAACGCCCCTAGGTAGGCATACAAACAAGAATAGATCTAGGTATTATCATGATAATGATAAGGTAAATCGTGAAAACTCATCTCATACTCCCTACGTTCAGCAGCAAGCTTTCTTTGTGTCAAGCAAAAGTAATCAAAAGGGCTAAATATTTAATGCGACAAAAGTCCCCAAGATCAAGCTCGGGAGGTATTGGTTCCTCCTTTGGCCCCTCATATTGCACAACCAATTCATCATTATAAGCATTCTTTTGGAAAAAAGTCACGAGCCTTCGTTCAAGGGAAAAACCCAACCCATTGTTTTGGATAGAAAAATTATCATTAAGTTCAGAAATCCTATCAACAAGAACATCGGTAGGAATCTTCTTTCTAAGGTTTTCGTTAAAAGCAACATGATCTAACGATCGTAAGCGCATTATGTCCTCTTGTTAAAAAAGGATTGCTTCTATGGGAGGACGGCCCGCATCCACCCTATAATGCGCAAAAATTTCATTAGCCTCTTCTATTATAAATCTGAACTCATGAGCTAAAAAGATGGTAGCTGCTCGCTTAACAGAAGAATGCTCAATATTAGAAAATTCTAGAAAGATCCTCTGGATGCAAGGATGCATATGGATACATTTTCTTTCAAGTTCAACAACAAGCAATGATATAGCATATGCAAGACTACTAGTTTTATGAAGAATAGACCCGCTCATGGTAGGCAAAGCACCGACACAAGTAAAGAAATGTTGAATAACTCTTTTTCCAATAATATTACCACTACCAATCTGAAACTTTTTAGTGTGTAAAATAGTGGGTTCTTCATGAGGATCAACAAAAGTATCAATGTTTTCCATGTTATTACCACTATCCTTATCAACGATAACCTCCCCAATTTCAGACATGATGGCAGCAAGAGGCAAGCAAAAAGAGGCGAACGAAAAAGAGGCAAATAAAACGGCAAGGGTGAAGTGGGGGAGAGGCAAATAGCAAATAATGAAATGCAAGGGATGAGAGTTTGTGATGGGTACTTGGTATGTCTTGACTTGATGCAACCTCTCCGGCAACGGTGCCAGAAATCCTTCTTGCTACCTCTTGAGCATGTGTTGGTTTTCCCTTGAAGAGGAAAGGGTGATGCAGCACAGTAGCGTAAGAATTTCCCTCTGCTTTTGAGAACCAAGGTATCAATCCACTAGGAGGTAACGCACAAGTCACCTAGTACCTGCACAAACAAACAAGAACCTCGCGACCAACACGAAAAAGGGGTTGTCAATCCCTTCACGGTCACTTACGAAAGTGAGATTTGATAGAGATAATAAGATAAATGTTTTTGGTATTTTTATGATATAGATTGGAAAATAAAGATTGCAAAATAAACGGTATAAAAATAGCAAGTTGATATGAAAATAATATGATGGAAGATAGACCCGGGGGCCATAGGTTTCACTAGTGGATTCTCTCAAAATACCATAAGTGTTACGGTGGGTGAAAAATTACTGTCGAGCAATTGATAGAAAAGTGCATAATTATGAGAATATCTAGGCATGATCATGTATATAGGCATCATGTCCGCGACAAGCAGACCGAAATGATTCTGTATCTACTACTATTACTCCACACATCGACCGCTATCCAGCATGCGTCTAGAGTATTAAGTTCATAAGAACAGAGTAACGCATTAGGCAAGATGACATGATGTAGAGGGATAAACTCAAACAATATGATATAAACCCCATCTTTTTATCCTCGATGGCAACAATACAATACGTGCCTTGCTGCCCCTGCTGTCACTGGGAAAGGACACTGCAAGATTGAACCCAAAGTTAAGCACTTCTCCCATTGCAAGAAAGATCAATTTAGTAGGCCAAACCAAACTGATAATTCGAAGACACTTGCAAAGATATTTAAATCATGCATAAAAGATTTCAGAGAAGAATCAAATATTGTTCATAGATAATCTTGATCATAAACCCACAATTCATCGGATCTCGACAAACACACCACAAAAAGAATGACATCGAATAGATCTCCAAGAGAATCGAGGAGAACTTTGCATTGAGATCCAAAGAGAGAGAGAGAGAAGAAGCCATCTAGCTAATAACTATGGACCCGAAGGTCTGTGGTAAACTACTCACACATCATCGGAGAGGCTATGGTGTTGATGTACAAGCCCTCCGTGATCAATACCCCCTTCGGCGGAGCTCCGTAAAAGGCCCCAAGATGGCATCTCACAGGTACGGAAGGTTGCGGCGGTGGAAATAGGGTTTCGTGGTGCTCCTGGATGTTTTCGAGGTATATGGGTATATATAGGAGGAAGAAGTACGTCGGTGGAGCTGCGAGGGGCCCACGAGGGTGGGGGGCGCCTGCTGAGGGAGTCTTGGACTAAGGGGTCCTCGGGCGTCCGGCCTATTATCTATGGGCCACACTGATGGGCTGTGAAGATATGAAGACCGAAGATTGCACCCGTGTTCGGATAAGACTCTCCTCATATAAATATACTATCTTGGACATATTTCACGATTGTGAGCACTCATTAAAATATGACATGCTAAAGAGTTGATGTTGGACAAGGAAGACAACGTAATGGGTTATGTTTTCTTACATCTGAGATAAATTGTATTGTCATGGATCCTCCAACATGTTGAGCTTGCCTTTCCCCCTCATGCTAGCCAATTCATCGCACCAAGTAGAGATACTACTTGTGCTTCCAAATACCCTTAAACCAGTTTTTCCATGAGAGTTCACCATGCCTACCTATGGATTGAGTAAGATCCTCCAAGTAAGTTGTCATCGGTGCAAGCAATAAAAATTGCTTTCTAAATATGTATGACTTATTAGTGTGGGAGAAAATAAGCTTTATACGATCGTGTGATATGGAATAAATAAAAGCGACAGACTGCATAATAAAGGTCCATATCACAAGTGGCAATATAAAGTGACGTTCTTTTGCATTAAGATTTTGTGCATCCAACCATAAAAGCGCATGACAACCTCTGCTTCCCTCTGTGAAGGGCCTATCTTTTACTTTTATCTCCTACCTTGCATAAGAGTCATGGTGATCTTCACCCTTCCTTCTACGTTTTATCCTTTGGCAAGCACAGTATGTTGGAAAGATCCTGGTATATATGGCTAATTGGATGTGAGTTTTCATGAACTATTATTGTTGACATTACCCTTGAGGTAAAACGTTGGGAGGCAAAACTATAAGCCCCTATCTTTCTCTGTGTCCGACTAAAACTCCATACCCATAAGTATTCCGTGAGTGTTAGCAATTGTGAAAGGCTATATGATAGTTGAGTATGTGGACTTGCTGAAAACTCTTATATTGACTCTTTCCTATGTTATGATAAATTGCAACTGCTCCAATGACTGATATTATAATTTGTTAGCTTTCAATGAGGTTTATGATTCATATTTGAAATTGTGATTGAATTATTACTCTATCATAAGAAATCATATGACAATGTCCATATATGTTGCTGCTTTAAGAATGATCATGATGCCCTCATGTCTGTATTTTATTTTATTGACACCTCTACCTCTAAACATGTGGACAAATTTATCGTTATCGGCTTTCGCTTGAGGACAAGTGAGGTCTAAGCTTGGGAGAGTTGATACGTCCATTTTGCATCATGATTTTTTATCGATATTTACTGCATTATGGGTTGTTATTACACATTATGTCACAATACTTATGCCTATTCTCTCTTATTTTACAAGGTTTGCATAAATAGGGAGAATGCCGACAACTAGGATTCTGGGCTGGAAAAGGAGCAAATATTAGAGACCTATTCTGCACAGCTCCAAAAGTCCTGAAACTTCACGGAAGACGTTTTCATAATATATAAAAAATACTCAACGGAAGAAGTTCACCAGGGGGGGCCACACCCTACCCACGAGGGTGGGGGGCGCGCCCTAACCCTGGGCGTGCCCCCTACCTCGTGAGCCCCCTGGTGGCCCTCCGATGGCCGTCTTCTGCTATATGGTGTCTTTCAATGAGGAAAAAAATCATAAGCCATCTTCCTAAGCGAATCTCCGCCGCCACAAGGTGGAACCTTGGCGGATACAATCTAGGGCTCCGGTAGAGCTGTTCTGCCGGGGAAACTTCCCTCCAGGAGGGGGAAATCATCGCCATCGTCATCACCAACGCTCCTCTCATCGGGAGAGGGAAATCTCCATCAACATCTTCACCAGCACCCTCTCCTCTCAAAACCCTAGTTCAGCTCTTGTATCCAATTCTTGTCTCCAAGTCCGAGATTGGTACTAGTAGGTTGCTAGTAGTGTTAATTACTCCTTGTAGTTGATGCTAGTTGGTTTATGTGGTGGAATATCATATGTTCAGATCCTATATGCATATTAATACCCCTCTTATTATGAACATGAATATGCTTTGTGAGTAGTTACGCTTGTTCCTGATGACATGGGAGAAGTCTTGCTATTAGTAGTCATGTGAATTTGGTATTCGTTCGATATTTTGATGAGATGTATGTTGTCTAGCCTCTAGTGGTGTTATGTGAACATCGACTACATAACACTGCACCATTATTTGGGCCTAGAGGAAGGCATTGGGAAGTAATAAGTAGATGATGGGTTGCTAGAGTGACAGAAGCTTAAAACCTAGTTTATGCGTTGCTTCATAAGGGGCTGATTTGGATCCATATGTTTCATGCTATGGTTAGGTTTACCCTAATACTTCTGTTGTAGTTGCGGATGCTTGCAATAAAGGTTAATCATAAGTGGGATGCTTGTCCAAGTAAGGACAGTACCCAAGCACCGGTCCACCCACATACCAAATTATCAAAGTACCGAACGCGAATCATATGAGCGTGATGAAAACTAGCTTGACGATATTCCCATGTGTCCTCGGGAGCGCTTTTCCCTATATAAGAGTTTGTC
Source organism: Triticum dicoccoides (assembly GCF_002162155.2). Taxonomy (NCBI): domain Eukaryota; kingdom Viridiplantae; phylum Streptophyta; class Magnoliopsida; order Poales; family Poaceae; genus Triticum; species Triticum dicoccoides. The sequence goes on from NC_041390.1 coordinate 508,552,815, forward strand.
CAGGCTTGCACTTTGCTACAAAAAGGATTGGGCCACCTTGCTGCACTTTATTTACTTTTGTTACTTGTTGCTCATTACAAATTATCCTATCACAAAACTATCTGTTACCACTTATTTCAGTACTTGCAGAGAATACCTTGCTGGAAACCGCTTATCATTTCCTTCTGCTCCTCGTTGGGTTCGACACTCTTACGTATCAAAAGGACTATGATATATCCCCTATACTTGTGGGTCATCAGTGCGCTCAGGGACGTCTACGCGATAGAGCCAATCGCCCCAAAACTCAATCCATGGTCGTCATGCCCGATCACCTTTGATCGCCGGGATCACCTGACCAGCATCCATCATGGAGGCTCAGCCGCACTGGTCTTAGACCCAATAATTGATGGGTTCCACCTGACTCGTGTCCTTATGGACGGCTGTAGCAGCCTCAATCTGCTCTATCAGGATACAGTGCAAAAAATGTGCATTAACCCATCAAGGATCAAGCCTACAAAGACCACCTTTAAAGGAGTCATCCCAGGCATAGAGGCCCGTTGTATGGGCTCAATCACACTAGAGGTTGTCTTCGGATCTCCGGACAACTTCCGAAGCGAGGAGTTAGTCTTCGATATCGTCTCATTCCACAACGGCTATCATGCACTGCTCGGACGAACTACGTTTGCTCGATTCAACACAGTGCCACACTATGCTTATCTCAAGCTCAAGATGCACGGCCCACACAGCACCATAACAGTCAATGGCAATACGGAACACTCTCTCCGTACAAAAGAGCACACAGCTGCCCTAGCAACAGAAGTACAAAGCGGCCTTCTCAAGCAGAACCTTCATTCGGTTGCCGAGCCCTCGGACACCCTTAAGAGGGTCCGGACTACTCTGCAACAGGAGAGCTCGGCTTGTCGGGAGCTCGACTAGCAATCCGGCCTCTGTCTCAGTCCCGATCAAGCGGTGGCCTACGTGCCGCGCATACATAACTATGCACTCAAAATTCCATGGGCATCGACGGAGGCATAGCTAGCTTGTGATCCACAGCACGGTTCAACAGACATCAGATACACACATACTTTCTCTTTTGCTTGTTTTTTCAGGTTTTAATCCTACAGGCCCCATTGGGTGGTCTAGTTACCGGTCCTCATGAAGGATAAATACACCAAGATGGTGAGGAGCACAGACATACAGGGACTTTTTAGGTGATTCCGTTAATGATAACTCTACCTGTCTTCCAGGACCCACATGCAGCTCTCCCCTGGTTTCGGCATGTTAAGTAGCATGTTGCTAATTGCACTACTTGTATCAATGCTCCTTGACGTACTGATTACATTACAATGAAAATAGTTTGTAGCTGGAGCAGTAGGTCCCCAGCTTTTTACCTTTACATCTTTTCTGTTTTCTTTCTCTCTTTCCTTTTTTTCAGTTTCCCTGTGGATAACCCCATCAGGTAGCACCCGTACACTTTGGTACGTTTTGATGTTTGCCAGGGGCTTTATAGCGCCCCACATTATGGCAACAAAAGTTTGAACACTTCTTATAAGTATAGTTCGGCACCCCGAATTTAGCATTATATGAATTGGCTCCGAATCATGTCTTTGGTCAATAGTTGGGTTGCCTGGCTCATGTGCTTGCTATCCTACGTTCCTCTACATCGGCTAGGGTAGTAAAGGGAGAACTACTGCGATTGTGCCCTGGTCTAAACTGGATGAGCACCTCAGTAGAGAAAGTCGAAAACCGACTGTTATGATGCGGCGAGAGCCGGTCAGCTGTTCGAAGGTCTCAAATCATTGGAGGTTTTTCCGCATTTCGCGAAGGATCGTGCTTCCCGATCAGATGCTGACAGCACTCTCGTTCATATACCAGGGGCTGCACCTATGTTTTATTATAAAACTCCTATGGCTAAGTGAGGGCATTCAAGTCGTATAGTCTGGTTGCCTGGTTCGTTGCGCTAAACAACTCCTTCAAGGACCATATAATTGGATCAAGATTGTTTAGATACCATCCCGAACACCTCCGTACTATCTACGTGAGGGCAGAAGCCGACGACTGGCCAACCCTAAGATTCATACAACACGGTCGCACAGGAGGACACAATCAAAACATAAATTATATTACAAAGCGTATTTGTCGTCATCATACAAGACAAAATACGAGTGTATTCACTCGAAAATAATGTCCTGCCCGCACTGCGCGGCTACAATACGAGACCCCTATAGGACATCCGCAAAGTAGCGCTCGGGTGTACGGTGCTCCTTGCCCTTTGGCGGCCCCTTGGTCAGCTCGATGGCATCCATCTTCGCCCACCACATCTTTCAACGAGCAAAGGCCATCAGGGCACCTTCAATACAGACCAACCGCTTTACAACCTAAAGCCGCGGGCAGGCACTGACAAGCCGATTCATAAGCCCGAAGTAGCTACTGGGTACCGACGCATTAGGCCATAGAAGGACTATCAGGTCCCTCATGGCCAGCTCGGCCGCCTTATGCAGCTCGACCAACTGTTTCAGCTGGTCGCTGAAGGATACTGGATGTTCTGGCCCAAGATATTGAGACCAGAATAGCTTCTCCGTCGAGCTCCCTTCCTTGGCTCGATAGAATTCAGCAGCATCAAATACGCTGCGCGGCAAATCCGTAAACACCCCTGTAGAGCACCAAATTCTGGTAAGTACAAAGGAGCGTTTCCTTCACAGACTTGCTTTGCATATTGAAAGCCTTACCCGCCGCAGTCTTCTTAGCCACCTGGAGTTCCTAAAGGGCGCTCTAGGCCTCGGCCCGAGCCTCTTGTGCGCTCTGGCAGGCCTTCGCAAGTTCGGACGCCCGCGTCTTAGAATCATGCTCCAGGGACTCGTAATTCTTGACGGCATCCTGAAGCTCTTGCAGAACCTCGCTGACTCGGGCCTCGTGCTCTTCGCGTACAGCGTGTTCCTTGGCCGCTTTCTCCTCGGTCTCGGCTAATGCCTTCTTGACGGACGCCACCTCGGTCGTGGCCCCGAGCATAGTCCATGACACTTTAGTCAGCATGAAGTATTCATCCTTCCTAACATACACGCACAGGTTACTTCATACCTTTGCTGTCCTCCAGCTACTTCTTCACAAGGCTGAGCTTTTCCTCGGCCCGCTCCAGGCTCTGCTTCAGTTCGGAGACCTCCGCAGTATGAGCGGTAGCAGCCAACAACGACGCCTGCTTATCTTCATAGACATCATATGTTAGACTCCTGCGAAAATTGTTTTGATCCTCTGTTTGACTTTTCTTTTCGAACACCGAACAGAGCATCAGGGGCTACTGTCTATGCTGTGATATTCTTTCTACAATTATTATTACCTCAAAGCCTGTTAAAAGGCTAGTGTGGGCTTCGGTCAGTCTGCTTTTGGCAGAATGAACCTTTTTGATCACCGTACCCATGAGGACACGGTGTTCATCTACAATGGAAGCACCTCGCAGTGCTTCCAGCAGATCATCCGGCGCCTCCGGTTGGACGGAGGTCACCAGCGGAACAGGCACATCCCCTCCTTTCAGGGAAGGCCGTTCACCGGACTCCGGAGCCGTGTAGGTCTATGGAATGATATCCGGCTGAGGGCCGAATGGAACTCGGCCCCACCATCAGTCCCCATGGGGGCTTCTTTCCCCATGTGTCCGGCGGCCGTGGAGTCATCCTTGGACGCCACCCCGACGATCTCCGGAGCCTCCCCTTGGTCGGCAAAGGCCCTTTGGGACACCACCTCGTCATCGCCTTTGGGCGAGGTAGAGTGAGCAGGTGGTGGTGACATGCTAGCCATCTCCTTTGAGTCTAGCGAGCCCTCTGTCAAGGATTGTGGAGAACTGTCACGGGCCAGACTACAATAGCATAAATTAAACATATTAATATGGCAAAGGGGAAGGGCCATACATTTGGACGAGCATAAGGTCTTTGGTACTTACAAAGAGGCCCGAGGCTTGGTCCGGGGCATACGTTCCGGACTGCTATCGACATCCCACATGGAGTTCTGTGCGAGGGAGCCCTTCCCCCTCTTGGGATCCTTCACCTCCAGGTTCATGGAGGCCACCCTTTTCTTCCTTCCCCCCTCAGGGGGGAGTTATCTTCTTCCTCCTCCTCGTCGTCGTCTTCGGCGTCCGAAGGGTTAGTCTCGTCTTCGGACGACAGGTCAGAAGTATCCTTTCGACGAAGGCCACTCCTGGTCCCCTTGGCCGCCTTCTTGGTCTTCTTCTCTGGCACTTCATAAGGCACCGGGAACAACATCTTCGTCAGGAGTGGGGTCCCTTTGTCTTCAGGTAGCGGGGCTGGACAGTTAATCTGCCTCGCTATGTCGGTCCAGGCCTAAGGAAAAAATTGATAGGACAACTTAGACTTCTTTCTCACAATACGCTAGTAAAGATTATGCCTTGAGAGTGTGAAAGAACTTACTAAATTGGCTTGGTGCTTTGAGCTAACCTCACGATCCTTGGTTGTAGGTGGTGGCGTCTTGCTGGCCTTGAAGAGCACTTTCCTCGTGCATTGTGCCAAAGAGCTCTAGCAGCATCTGGTGCTTGGCCGGATCAAATTCCCATAAATAGCAAGTCCGGCGTTGGCACGGGAGGATCCGGCGGATGAGTATAACCTAGATCACATTGACAAGCTTGATCTTGTTCGATATCATATTCTGGACACACGTCTGGAGCCCTGTCAGCTCGCCCGAAGAACCCCAGGTTAGGCCCTTCTCTTGCCAGGAGGTGCTACCTCTTGAGCACTGCATTGGTTTTCCCTTGAAGAGGAAAGGGTGATGCAGTAAAGTAGCGTAAGTATTTCCCTCAGTTTTTGAGAACCAAGGTATCTATCCAGTAGGAGATCACGCTCGAGTCCCACACACCTACACAAACAAACAAATAAGAACCTCGCAACCAACGTGATAAAGGGGTTGTTAATCCCTTCACGGTCACTTACGAGAGTGAGATCTGATAGATATGATAAGATAATATTTTTGGTATTTTTATGATAAAGATAAAAAGTAAAATAAACAACAAAAGAAATAACTAAGTGTTGGAAGATTAATATGATGGAAGATAGACCCGGGGGCCATAGGTTTCACTAGTGGCTTCTCTCAAGAGCATAAGTATTACGATGGGTAAACGAATTACTGTCGAGCAATTGATAGAATTGAGCATAGTTATGAGAATATCTAGGTATGATCATGTATATAGGCATCACGTCCGTGACAAGTAGACCGAAACGATTCTGCATCTACTACTATTACTCCACACATCGACCGCTATCCAGCATGCATCTAGAGTATTAAGTTCATGAGAACAGAGTAATGCTTTAAGTAAGATGACATGATGTAGAGGGATAAACTCATGCAGTATGATATAAACCACATCTTTTTATCCTCGATGGCAACAATAAAATACGTGCCTTGCTGCCCCTGCTGTCACTAGGAAAGAACACCGCAAGATTGAACCCAAAGCTAAGCACTTCTCCCATTGCAAGAAAGATCAATCTAGTAGGCCAAACCAAACTGATAATTCAAAGAGACTTGCAAAGATAAACCAATCATACATAAAAGAATTCAGAGAAGAATCAAATATTTTTCATAGATAAACTTGATCATAAACCCACAATTCATCGGATCTCGACAAACACACCGCAAAATAAGATTACATCGAATAGATCTCCAAGAAGATCGAGGAGAACTTTGTATTGAGATCCAAAGAGAGAGAAGAAGCCATCTAGCTAATAACTATGGACCCGTAGGTCTGAAATAAACTACTCACACATCACCGGAGAGGCCATGGAGTTGATGTAGAGGCCCTCCGTGATCAATGCCCCCTTCGGCGGAGCTCCAGAAAAGGCCCCAAGATGGGATCTCTCGGGTACAGAAGGTTTCGGTGGTGGAATTAGGTTTTCGTGGTGCTCCTGGATGTTTGGGGGGTACGTGGATACATATAGGACGAAGAAGTACGTCCGTGGAGCAATGAAGGGCCCACGAGGGTGGAGGACGCTCCCCCTGCCTCGTGCCCTCCTCGATCGTTTCTTGACGCCTACTCCAAGTCCCCTGGATCATGTTTGTTGACAAAATCACGATCCCGAAGGTTTCATTCCATTTGGACTCCGTTTGATATTCCTTTTCTTCGAAGCCCTAAAATAGGCAAAAAACAGCAATTTGGGTTAGGCCTCCGGTTAGTAGGTTAGTCCCAAAAATGATATAAAAGTGTAAAATAAAGCCCATTAACATCCAAAATAGATAATATAATAGCATGGAGAAATCAATAATTATAGATACGTTGGAGACGTATCAGGAGGTGAGCCGCATCGGAGCTCCGAATCGGAATTCGGGGGCCGCCGTCTAGTTGGTGTCGCACGGCTCGGTGATGTAGAACCACCCTGATTACCACCCTTCACCGTTTCCACGAAAGAACCTTCAAGCCAGGTGACGTTGGGCATCCTACCCAACATAGCTCATCCGCACTCTGCCTGTTGACCCCTCACCACCTTCGGCTTCACACTGAAAGTCTTCAGCCATAGGCCGAAATGAGGTGGGATGCGAAGAAAGGCCTCGCACACGACTATAAATGCCGATATGTTGAGAATGAAGTTGGGGGCTAGATCATGGAAATCTTGCCCATAATAAAACATTAGTCCGCGGACAAACGGGTGGAGAGGGAATCCCAGCCCGCGGAAAAAATGTGTGAGGAACACCACTCTCTCATGAGGCTCGGGGGTGGGGACGATCTGTCCCTTGGCCGGAAGTAGGTAAACGATCTCCTTGGCCAGGTATCCGGCCTCTCGGAGCTCCTCTAAATCTTTCCTCTTAACGGAGGAGGACATCCCCTTGCCACAGGCTCTGGATCCGGACATGATTGGGTGTTTGTTTGGATGGGAACCAATGAGGACTTGGGCGTTGGAGCTCAAGAACGGAGAGGCAGGAAGAAAGCATGGGAGAAGAAAGGGGAATCTTATCTCCTTATAAGGGCGGTGAATATCGAACGCCCCCCCATTCGCCTACTCCCAAGGGTTGTGTAAACGACACGATTGGGTTACCACGCTGGTATTGATGAGAATCCCGTAATAAGGGGACACGATCTCTGCTTTGACAAGACGTGCCAATGACAACCGCGTCTCGAAACATGGGGCGAAAAACGGTTCGAAATTTTGACCAGACAGGCGTGACGTCACATTACTAAAGTTGTTAGCAGATTGGACTCATGTGTTATTATATTCTCTCTGCGGTTGTGTGCGGTGTGTGTTACAGGTCCGGACATGATCAAATTCGTCTGGAGACTATTCGGGAGTTCGAAAGGAGGAACCCGCCTTGCAATGCCGAAGACAGCACTACACACCGGATACCTTGTCATTGAAGCCAGGTTCAGGGCTACTGAGGGAGTCCTGGACTAAGGGGTCCTCGGGCGTCCGGCCTGTTATCTATGGGCCGGACTGATGGGCTGTGAAGATATGAAGACCGAAGACTGCACCCATGTCCGGATAAGACTCTCCTTGGCGTGGAAGGCAAGCTTGGCGAACAACTATGAAGATTCCATCTTATATAACCGACTCTATGTAACCCTAGATCCCCCCGGTTTCTATATAAACCGGAGGGTGTAGTCCGGAAAGGATATACTCAATACCGTAGTTATACAGGCTAGACTTCTAGGGTTTAGCCATTCCGATCTCGTCGTAGATCAACTCTTGTAATACTCATGTTCATCAATATCAATCAAGCAGGAAGTAGGGTATTACCTCCATAGGGAGGGCCCGAACCAGGGTAAACATCGTGTCCCCTGTCTCCTGTTACTATCAACCTTAGACGCACAGTTCGGGACCCCTACCCGAGATCCGTCGGTTTTGACACCGACACCTGCCCCCCTAGGCGCACCCCCATGCCTCGTGGCCTCCTCGCTTCTTTCTTGACGGCCATTCCAAGTCTCTTGGATCACGTTTGTCCCAAAAATAACTCTCCTGAAGGTTTCATTCCGTTTGGATTCCGTTTGATATTCCTTTTCTGCGAAACACTGAAATAGGCAAAAAAAACAGCAATTTGCACTGGGCCTTTGGTTAGTAGGTTAGTCCCAAAAATAATATAAAAGTGTAAATTAAAGCACATTAAACATCCAGAATAGAAAATATAATAGCATGGAACAATCAAAAATTATAGATACGTTGGAGACGTATCAGGGCTTCGCCAAGCACTACGAAGGAGGAGGAGTAGGTGCTGGAGAGGGGGAGGGCTGCCAGGGGAAGGGTATGGAAGCCCTCCCACCCCCACTATTTATAGGGGTAAGGGGAGAGGGGGTTGGCCCCTTTAGATCCCATCTACAAGGGGGGCGGCGGCCAAGAGGGGCATTTGCCCCCCCCCCCCCAAGTCAGGTGGGGGCGCCCCCACCCCCTAGGGTTTCTAACCCAAGGCTCCTAGGGCCCCTTGGGGGGGCGTACCAGCCCACTAGGGGCTGGTTCCATCCCTTGTTCAGCCCACTTGGCCCACCGGGGCAGGTGGCCCCACCCAGTGGACCCTCGGACACCTTTCGGTGGTCCCGGTACAACACCGATAACCCCGAAA
>NC_041390.1:508562140-508600655 GCF_002162155.2 Triticum dicoccoides
GAGGAGGAGTAGGTGCTGGAGAGGGGGAGGGCTGCCAGGGGAAGGGTATGGAAGCCCTCCCACCCCCACTATTTATAGGGGTAAGGGGAGAGGGGGTTGGCCCCTTTAGATCCCATCTACAAGGGGGGCGGCGGCCAAGAGGGGCATTTGCCCCCCCCCCCCCAAGTCAGGGGGGGGCGCCCCCACCCCCTAGGGTTTCTAACCCAAGGCTCCTAGGGCCCCTTGGGGGGGCGTACCAGCCCACTAGGGGCTGGTTCCATCCCTTGTTCAGCCCACTTGGCCCACCGGGGCAGGTGGCCCCACCCAGTGGACCCTCGGACACCTTTCGGTGGTCCCGGTACAACACCGATAACCCCGAAATTATTCCGACGACTGAAATAGGACTTCCCATATATAATTCTTCACCTCTGGACCATTCCAGAACTCCTTGTGACATCCAGGATCGCATATGGGACTCCTAACGACCTTCAGTAGCCACATACTATTTCCCATAATAACTCCAGCGTCACCGAACCTTAAGTATGTAGACCCTACGGGTTCGGGAACCATGCAGACATGACCGAGACATCTCTCCGGCCAATAACCAATAGCGGGATATAGATACCCATGTTGGCTCCCACATGTTCCACGATGATCTCATCGAATGAATCAAGATGTCGAGGATTCAAATAATCCCATATGCAATTCCCTTTGTCTATCGGTATCCCCATACCTCGTTCAATCTCATTACCGGCAAATCTCTTTACTCGCTCCGTAACGCATGATCCCGTGACCAACTTCTTAGTCACATTGAGATCGTTATGATGATGCATTACCGAGTGGGCCCGGAGATACCTCTCCGTCACATAGAGTGACAAATCCCAGTCTCGATTCGTGCCAACCCAACAGATACCCCAACAGATACTTTCGGAGATACTTGTAGTGCACCTTTATAGCCACCCAGTTACGTTGTGATGTTTGGCACACCCAAAGCATTCCTATGGTATCTGGGAGTTACACAATCTCATGGTCTAAGGAAATGATACTTGACATTAGAAAAGCTTTAGCAAATGAACTACACGATCTTGTGCTACGCTTAGGATTGGGTCTTGTCCATCACATCATTCTCCTAATGATGTAATCCCGTTATCAACGACATCCAATGTCCATGGTCAGGAAACCATGACCATCTATTGATCAACGAGCTAGTTAACTAGAGGCTTACTAGGGACATATTACGATCTATGTATTCGCACATGTATTATGGTTTCCGGCTAATGCAATTATAGCATGAACAATAGACAATTATCATGAACAAGGAAATATAATAATAACCACTTTATTATTGCCTCTAGGGCATATTTCCAATAGTCTCCCATTTGCACTAGAGTCAATAATCTAGTTACATTGTGATGACTCGAACACCCATAGAGTTCTGGTGTTGATCATGTTTTGCTCGCGGGAGAGGTTTAGTCAATGGATCTGCGACATTCATATCCGTATGCGCTTTACAAATATCTATGTCTCCATCTTGAATATATTCATGAATGAAGTTGAAGCGACGCTTGATATGCCTAGTCTTCTTGTGAAACCTGGGCTCCTTGGCAAGGGCAATAGCTCTAGTGTTGTCACAGAAGAGAGTCATTGGTCCCAACGCATTGGGAATAACTCCTAGGTCGGTGCTGAAGTCCTTCATCCAGACTGCTTCCTGTGCTGCCTTCGAGGATGCTATGTACTCCGCTTCACATGTAGATCCCGCCAAGACACTTTGCTTGCAACTGCACCAACTGACTGCCCCACCATTCAACATATACACGTATCCGGTTTGTGACTTGGAGTCATCCAGATCTGTGTCAAAGCTAGCATCGACGTAACCCTTTACAACGAGCTCTTCATCACCTTCATAAACGAGAAACATATCCTTAGTCCTCTTTAGGTACTTTAGGATATTCTTGACCGCTGTCCAGTGTTCCATGCCGGGATTACTTTGGTACCTTCCTACCAAACTTATGGCAAGGTTCACATCGGGTCTGGTACACAGCATGGCAAACATAATAGACCCAATGGCTGACACATATGGGATGACACTCATCTTTTCTCTATCTTCTGCCGAGGTCGGGCACTGAGCGTGCTCAATTTCAAACCTTGCAATACAGGCAAGAACCCCTTCTTGGACTGATCCATATTGAACTTCTTCAATATCTTTTCAAGGTATGTGCTTTGTGAAAGACCAATGAGGCGTCTTGATCTATCTCTATAGATCTTGATGCCTAATATGTAAGCAGCTTCTCCAAGGTCCTTCATCGAAAAACACTTATTCAAGTAGGCCTTTAATCTTTCCAAAAGTTCTATATCATTTCCTATCAATAGTATGTCATCCATATATAATATGAGAAATGCTACAGAGCTCCCACTCACTTTCTTGTAAACACAGGCTTCTCCATAAGTCTGGGTAAACCCAAACTCTTTGATCATCTCATCAAAGCAAATGTTCCAACTCCGAGATGCTTGCACCAACCCATAGATTGAGCGATGGAGCTTGCATACCTTGTCAGCGTTCTTAGGACCGACAAAACCTTCCAGCTGCATCATATACAATTCTTCTTTAAGGAAACCATTAAGGAATACCGTTTTGACGTCCATTTGCCATATCTCATATTCATAGAATGCGGCAATTGCTAACATGATTCGGACGGACTTCAGCTTCGCTATGGGTGAGAAGGTCTCATCGTAGTCAACCCCTTGAACATGTCGATAACCCTTAGAGACAAGCCGAGCCTTATAGATGGTCACATTACCATCCGTGTCAGTCTTCTTCTTAAAGATCCATTTATTCTCTATGTCTTGCCGATCATCGGGCAAGTCCGTCAAAGTCCATACTTTGTTTTCATACATGGATCCTATCTTGGATTTCATGGCTTCAAGCCATTTGTTGGAGTCTGGGCCCGCCATCGCTTCATCATAGTTCAAAGGTTCACCGTTGTCTAACAACATGATTTCCAAGACAGGGTTGCCGTACCACTCTGGTGCGGAATGTGTCCTCATGGACCTACAAAGTTCAGTAGCTTGATCCGAAGTTTCATGATCGGCATCATTAAGTTCATCTCTAGTCGATGCAGGCACCACAGAAACATCTTCCTGAGTTGTGCTACTCTCCGGTTCAAGAGACAATACCTCATCAAGTTCTACTTTCCTCCCACTTACTTCTTTCAAGATAAACTCTTTCTCTAGAAAGGATCCATTCTTGGCAACAAAGATCTTGCCTTCGGATCTGAGGTAGAAGGTATACCCGATAGTTTCCTTAGGGTATCCTATGAAGACGCATTTTTCTGACTTGGGTTCGAGCTTTTCAGGTTGAAGTTTCTTGACATAAGCATCACATCCCCAAACTTTCAGAAACGACAGCTTAGGTTTCTTTCCAAACCATAATTCATACGGTGTCGTCCCAACGGATTTTTACGGAGCCCTATTTAAAGTGAATGCGGCAGTCTCTAAAGCATAACCCCAAAATGATAGCGGTAGATCGGTAAGAGACATCATAGATCGCACCATATCCAATAGAGTGCGATTACGCCGTTTGGACACACTATTACGCTAAGGTGTTCCAGGCGGCGTGAGTTGTGAAACAATTCCACATTTCCTTAAGTGTGAGCCAAACTCGTGACTCAAATATTCCCCTCCACGATCTGATAGTAAGAACTTTATTTTGCTGTCACGTTGATTCTCTACCTCACTCTGAAATTCCTTGAACTTTTCAAAGGTATCAACTTGTGTTTCATTAAGTAGACATCCACATATCTACTTACGTCATCAGTGAGGGTAAAAATATAACGATAGCCACCATGAGCCTCAACGCTAATTGGACCGCACACATCAGTATGTATGATTTCCGATAAGTTGGTTGCTCGCTCCATTGTTCTGGAGAACGGAGTCTTAGTCATTTTTCCCATGAGGCATGGTTCGCACATGTCAAATGATTCATAATCAAGAGACTCCAAAAGTCCATCTGCATGGAGTTTCTTCATGTGTTTGACACCAACATGACCAAGGCGGCAGTGCCACAAGTATGTGAGACTATCATCATCAACCTTACATCTTTTGGCATTCAGACTATGAATGTGTGTAACATCATGTTCGAGATTAAACAAAGATAAACCATTGACCAGCGGGGCATGACCATAAAACATATCTCTCAAATAAATGGAACAACAATTATTCTCGGATTTAAATGAGTAGCCATCTCGCATTAAACGAGATCCAGATACAATATTCATGCTCAAAGCTAGTACTAAATAACTATTATTGAGGTTTAAAACTAATCCCGTAGGTAGATGTAGACGTAGCGTGCCGACGGCGATCACATCGACCTTGGAACCATTCCCGACGTGCATCGTCACCTCGTCCTTCGCCAGTCTCCGCTTATTATGCAGCTCCTATTTTGAGTTACAAATATGAGCAACCGCACCGGTATCAAATACCGAGGAGCTACAACAAGCGCTGGTAAGGTACACATCAATAACATGTATATCACATATACCTTTGGCATTGCCGGCCTTCTTATCTGCTAAGTACTTGGGGCAGTTCCGCTTCCAGTGACCATTTCCCTTACAATAAAAGCACTGAGTCTCGGGCTTGGGTCCATTCTTTGGCTTCTTCCCATCAACTGATTTACCGGGCGTGGCAAATCCCTTGCCGTCCTTCTTGAAGTTCTTTTTACCCTTGCCTTTCTTGAAACTAGTGGTTTTATTCACCATCAACACTTCATGTTCCTTTTTGATTTCCACCTCCGCTGATTTCAGTATTGAATATAACTCAGGAATGGACTTCTCCATCCCTTGCATATTGTAGTTCATCACAAAGCTCTTATAGCTAGGTGGAAGCGAGAGGAGGATCATGTCAATGACCGAGTCATCTGGAAGATTAACTCCCAGCTGAGACAAGCGGTTGTGCAACCCATACATTTCGAGTATATGCTCGCTGACAGAACTATTTTCCTCCATCTTACAACTATAGAACTTGTCAGAGACTTCATATCTCTCGACCCGGGCATGAGCTTGGAAAACCATTTCAGCTCTTGGAACATCTCATATGCTCTGTGCTGCTCAAAACGCTTTTGGAGCCCCTGTTCCAAGTTGTAAAGCATGCCCACTGAACCAGGGAGTAATCATCACTATGCGACTGCCAGGCATTCATAACGTCTTGAGTTGCTGGGAAAGTGGGTTCGTTACCTAGCGGTGCTTCAAGGACATATTCTTTCTTGGCAGCTATGAGGATGATCCTCAAGTTACGGTCCCAATCCGTATAGTTGCTACCACCGTCTTTCAGCTTGGTTTTCTCTAGGAATGCGTTGAAGTTGGTGTTAACATTAGCGTGGGCCATTTGATCTACAAGACATGTTGTAAAGATATTTTAGACTAAGTTCATGATAATTAAGTTCATCTAATCAAATTATTTAATGAACTCCCACTCAGATAAACATCTCTCTAGTCGCCTAAGTGATACATGATCCGAATCGACTAGGCTGTGTCCGATCATCACGCGAGACGGACTAGTCATCAACGGTGAACATCTCCATATTGATCGTATCTACTATACGACTCATGTTCGACCTTTTGCTCTCTCATGTTCCGAGGCCATGTCTGTACATGCTAGGCTCATCAAGTCAACCTAAGTGTTTTGCATGTGTAGATCTGGCTTACACCCGTTGTATGCGAACGTTAGAATCTATCACACCCGACCATCACGTGGTGCTTCGAAACAATGAACCTTCGCAACGGTACATAGTTAGGGGGAACAGTTTTCTTGAAATTTTAGCGAGGGATCATCTTATTTATGCTATCATTGTTCTAAGCAAATAAGATGTAAACATGACAAACATCACATGCAAATCATAAAGTGACATGATATGGCCAATATCATCTTGCGCCTTTGATCTCCATCTTCGATGCACGACATGATCACCATCGTCACCGGCATGACACCATGATCTCCATCATCGTGTCTTCATGAAGTTGTCTCGCCAACTATTACTTCTACTACTATGGCTAATGGTTAGCAATAAAGTAAAGTAATTTCATGGCATTTTCATTGACACACGTGTCATACATTAAATTAAGACAACTCCTATGGCTCTTGCCGGTTGTCATACTCATCGACATGCAAGCGTGATTCCTAGTACAAGAACATGATCAATCTCATACATCACATATATCATTCATCACAACCTTTTGGCCATATCACATCACACACTACTGCAGGATGCTGCTAATGCGACACTACGATCAGACACCCTTTGAGAAACTGTGTGCGATGCAATAATCGCAAACGGTAATGTATGAAAACCGTCAGAAATGTGTAAAACGTTTGTGATGACGGATGCATCAAAGATAGTTCAGGTTTTAGTTGCCTGTGCGATGAAGGGCATACGGTTCAGTTCAATGAACTGTTTGCGTTGAGGAGGAACAAAAGAAATGGGCAACCAGATGAAGGCGTGTGCGATACACAGCATATGGTTCACTCGGATGAACTGTTTGTGATTAGGCAACACAAAAGAAATGGTCACCCAGATCAAAGGTGTGTGCGATATACGACATGTGGTTCACTCGGATGAACTGTTTGCGCTGAGACATGAGAACAGAAACGGTTCAACTTAACAAGATGTGTGTGATACGCGGCAAACACGTCTGTAATCAGAAATGTGTGTGAAGACCGATAATAACAAAGACAGTTGCTGCTAATAAGACGTGTGTGTTGTGCGATGGGATTGCATACAGAACAAACACACACACACACACACACACACACACACACACACACACACACAGTTATAAGGACATGGTTGCATAACCAAATTAAGCATCCACTTACATAGGTGGCTACTACAACCATGGCATTTGCACACACCAAAGTAAACTATTACATGCATAATTACATAGGTGGCTACTGCACACATGACATTTCCACACACACCAATAAAGTAAACTATATATTACATGCATGATTAACTAGCATAAACGATCATCCGATCATCATCTACTTCTTGTGATGCTTGCTCTTCTTGTGGCTCGATCCGGGCTCGTCGATTTGGGTAACGAGGCACTTCCTCATGTCAACGATCCCCTTGTGCATCTCGTAGCATGTGTACACGGTCTTGGCCATGAACCTGAGGTGAGGTTTATCCAGTTGCCGCATCCAGGCCTTGTGCCAGGATACGGGACTTGTTCTCTGGGCATCCTGCTTCATCTTTTCATAGTAGGGGTCGATGATGGCCGAGGCGAGTTTGACCAGGGAGTCCTGCTGCGTCTTGCCCCAGACCCTTTAGTGGTCACGGATTTCGACAAGGTTCTTGCAGGCCGAGCTCTTAACACTGACCGCTTTTACATCGTCTTTGGTATCCACCATGGCGAACTTGTAGTCGGTGCTATTGACAAACCTGTTGAAATAGCCGCAAGGCTCTGTGGCCATGTAGTACTGGTACATGAGGACATGATGGCGCACGCACAACTAGGCGACAGCAACCTTGTGATCTATGCCGGGACAACCAGCGGTGTACTGGAGGTCGATGTTGACCACCTTGTACTTGTCTCCAGATGGTAAATGCTCAACTCTGTTGATGTAGTCGTCCACCACGGCCGGGTCGATGGTGTACACCATCGAGAGATCTATCTCCCTCACGTGGGTCTCCACTCTATGCTCGCCGAACTCTATTGGAGCGTCACCGGACATCCCCTATCTATGTGTCATCGTGGGTGTGCTTGTTGTGTTGTGGGACGCAGTCGAAAGGTTGAAGATACTAAGGTTATAATGGCCACGGGAATTAAAGGGGAAGCCGGACGGCCAGGAATATCGACAGGACCTGATGGTAGTTCTAATTTGCAGCGTGTAACTCCATCATGCCGCACGTAACTACTTCATGTGGCAACGCTCGCGGCGCAACCGCATGCATATGGGGCCCCCGACGTCATCGTGCGCACGCCCAACCGCTGACAGTGCGCGTGGAGGGACCCGAGCAGAGCGCTCTGCGGTCGCCTCAAGGAGAAGCTTTCCACAAGCCGAGCGCCCCGACGGACGCGAACAGAGCGCGCCGCGGCGCATAACGGCGAGCAGAGCTTGCCGAGGGACGCGAGCAGAGGACAGCACAGTGATACATGGCAAATAAGACGAAATGTGCGAGCGATATCGGAGACATCAAGCACGAATCAGATTAGAGTTACGTGTGCGATACGTGGCAGACAGTTGATCCATCAGAGTTGTTTGCGATGGAATAAGCCAAGTGTGTTGCGGACAAACACTTGCTGGTGTATAACCTTAAATTTAACCAAAAAAGTGTTAGTGCATGTTACAAAAATCGTATAGCTGGAAACTATGTTCAAATACGACTCCAACGATATAATCTATGGCGACATGCATTCGTATTTTATTAGTTAAATCCTACTTATAAACCAGGACGGGGGTATAGTAGGTAATTAAATCGCAAACGGTTTTTTATTAACTGTGTGTGTACATGTCCTCTCGTCCTCCTCTTGCACGTCTTGTCACCCCGCTGCCGCAAACGGCTTACAGCGCAAGCTTGCGCAGTGCGCGGGGCGTTCTTTTGGCCAAATGGTGGCGCTAATGAATCGTCGGTGAGCCCGTTCCCACGCAACCTCGCAGGTTCCTGCGCAAGCTCCCCACCCGACTCGGTGAAATCCTCCAAAATCCCAATACTTATCGGCCTGCTATAAAAACCCTCATGGCCGGTGCGTCCTACGTCACATTTCCCCCTCCCTCCCTGTAGCTTATCTCGTCTGCTTCTCCCACAATCGCCAATGGCACCAGTCCCTCGTCGTCGCTCAGCCACTCCACCGTCATCAGAGTACAGCTCCAGCTAGGAGGCTACACCGCGGCGGTGGCGCAGTCCCCGGCGTAGTGTAGTGCGCGTGGTGTCCCTGTTGGGTGTGCGCGGAACACCCACCACACACTCTGCCGCCGCTGCCCGTCGGCAGCTGTTGCCGGCCTCCATTGTCGCCACACCACCGTTAAAAGCCAGGGCCATCTCCCGCTTCGCCGCCGCGGCCCGGAGGCGGGAGGTGGCCGTCGTGGGCGCCACCCACTGCCGGCCACCGTGGCCATCACCTACTCTGCCACTGCGGCCCTAAGGCGGGAGGTGGTGGTCGTGGCCGCCACCCCATCGACGGCCGCCGTGGCCGCCAGCCCATCATGGACCGCCGGGATCATCACCCGCTCCACCACCCCGCCCGAAGGAGGGGGCAGAGGTGGAGGCCCGCACATGCGTCAACGACCTTGCGCACTACACCGAGTTCCTGCGGGAGGCAGAGGAGCGCCTCGTCGAGCATGCAAAGAGCCTTACCGCAGTCGTGGCCGCAACACACACCGACGCAGAGGCGAGGAATCAGGATATCTACGAGTAGTTCGGCCGCTTCGAGAGGGATCGTCTGGAGCGGCAGTGGGCGTTCGAGCTAGCGAGTGTCGCTGAACGTGGAGCAGTGGCAGGCACCGTATTGCATTTGTCCAGCTCGTCGGTAGGCTCCTCCTACTCCTCTGCCTCTTACTAAGCGCGCTCGGCAGAGGAGAGGCTGCCAGAAGTAGCACAAAGCCCCTCCGTGGTAGTAGTATTTAGGGGCTATTTTGTTTAGTTCATCTGACTATAGATGTGTGGTCGAACTATACAACATACTTAAAATTAGCTAGTATATATAGTTGAACTAGCTATTCCAGTACGTGGTTGGCAAAAAATGGGGAGAAGTTTGGTCGGTTCAGCTATCGAGTTGAACTGTTTGTATAAATTAAGAACGACTGCTTAATCTGTGGATGAAATCTATGCTTCATTACTGAATTTTAGTTGCAAAAATTACATACTGCTAATGATTTCTAGCTGAATATTTTGACAAATCACGGTGTTACAAGGATTGTCAAATGGCAACATTACTAGATCAACAAATGTAAATCTTTCCAGTTTGACAAATGGCAACATACCCAATATGACAGATGCAAATCTTACCAAATTATTTGTACATGGTTGAACACGGGTCATCCAGAACAACCATTTGCGTTGAAGGGATGCACAAATCCTGCGCTGCTTTCACTTCCCATACGGGTGTTCTATCTAAATTATTTGCGATCAAGAGCTACAGAAATCCTACTCGGCACATTTTCTCTTGGCTTCGTGAGGAAGCTGTTGATTTGCATACGGGTGTTCTAACTAAAACGTTTGCGATGAGTGTTTTATATTTAAAAGGCAAATTAAATAGCGGCTTGGCGCCATTAATGGAGAGGATGCTCGCAAGCAGGGCAGCCATGGAAATCAAAGGGCTCGCCTCCCAGTGACTTTTGCAGCGTACAGCTCGCACGCTTTCCGGTGAGCCTGCGCACTCGAGGACAGCTTGCACGCCTCTCGGTCAGCCTGCACACCGGACGGCGCTCGCACGCCTCCCGTCCAGTCAAGGTCAAGCAGCTGTCCGCACAACACCTCCTATAGCCATTAAAACCAAGACACATGGCGTCACATGAATAGTTAATAGAATGTTGGATTTACTAGAATTTAAAAACCAGGCATCTCAATGTTTTGCCGGCAATCAATAGTGCCCTGGTGTTCGAAATTCATGCCCATTTATTGCATGTGACCTAAGCATGCACCCAAGGACACAGATATGACTTTTCAACCAATTTATACGCACTGGAGCATGTGCATGTAGTTCAAATTTGAATTATGCACATAAATGCATTGAAAACTCACTTAATAAATAAAAATGTCCAAACGAACCCCGAAAAATCACAAAAAATCACACAACACTCCTGTTGTTCTATGTTGACACGAGAAAAAAAATTGAAAGCAATAAGAGGCAATGGATATTGTTTCATCCCCAAAGCTGGGACGTTCCCTACCGAAACCATCATGCTTGTTGTGAGAATCTTCGGTTTGTGAGAAGCATATACCCAAACCTGCCCCAACTGCGGCAAAATTTGTACCACGGCATGTAGATGCCGCTCCATGATAGCATGCCAAGTTTCATGAATTTCAGACGAGTTTTGGATTTACTAGAATTTAAAAACCAGGCATCTCAATGTTTTGCCGCTAATCAACGGTGCCCTGGTGTTCGAAATTCATTCTCATTTCTTACATGGGACCTAAGCATGCACCCGAGGACACATATTTGATTTTCAACCAATTTATATGCACTGGAGCATGTGCATGTAGTTCAAATTTGAATTATGCACATAAATGCATTGAAAACTCACTTAATAAATAAAAATGTCCAAACGAACCCCGAAAAATCACAAAAATTCACACAACACTCCTATTGTTCTATGTTGACACGACAAAAAAATTGAAAGCAATAAGAGGCAATGGATATCGTTTCGTCCCCAAAGGTGGGACGTTCCCTACCGAAAACCATCATGCTTGTTGTGAGAAGCTCCAGTTTATGAGAAGTGTCGGTGTCAAAACCGGCGGATCTCGGGTAGGGGGTCCCGAACTGTGCGTCTAAGGCGGATAGTAACGGGAGGTAGGGAACACAATGTTTTACCCAGGTTCGGGCCCTCTTGATGGAGGTAAAATGCTACGTCCTGCTTGATTAATATTGATGATATGGGTAGTACAAGAGTAGATCTACCACGAGATCAGAGAGGCTAAACCCTAGAAGCTAGCCTATGGTATGATTGTATGTTGTCCTACGGCCTAAAACCCTCTGGTTTATATAGACACCGGAGGGGCTAGGGTTACACAAGGTCGGTTACAAAGGAGGAGATATACATATCCGTATTGCCTAGCTTGCCTTCCACGCCAAGTAGAGTCCCATCCGGACATGAGATGAAGTCTTCAATCTTGTATCTTCATAGTCTAACAGTCCGGCCAATGGATATAGTCCGGCTGTCCAGAGACCCCCTAATCCAGGACTCCCTCAGTAGCCCCTGAACCAGGCTTTCAATGACGATGAGTCCGGTGTGCAGTATTGTCTTCGGCATTGCAAGGCGGGTTCCTCCTCTGAATACACCACGGAAGAATTTGAATACAAGGATAGTGTCCGACCCTGCAAAATAAGTTCCACGTACCACCGTAGAGAGAATAATATTTCCACAAATCCAATTTGCTGACTTGTTTTGGCAACACGACAATATGTCATAGACCGGTGATTATTCGAAACCTTTCCTTTAACTAGCCCCACACATAACGCGAGGCAGTTTTTTGACACGTCTTGTCGAAGCAGAGATCGTGTCCCCTTATCATGGGATTCTCATCAATATGGGTGTGGGTAACCCAACCATGCCATTGATTACGGTGCTTGGGGGATAAGCGAGTTTTACCAGGCTAGTGGGGACGCATAGTTTCGTCCGCCCATATAAAGGGATAAGGATTTACCTTTTCATCCATGCCTTCTTCCTCCTTTGCTCATCCATCTTCGCACACTCGAGCTCCAGCGCCCAAGTTCGCATTCCCCACCTTAACCTTCTCCAACCATGTCCGGAGCGGGAGGCAGGTGGATGGTCTCCTCCGTCACGGAGGGACACATCAAGAAGCTGAGGAGAGCCGGATACTTGCCCGACGACATCACACACCGGCTCCCTGACGTGGGGCAGCTCATCCCCACCCCCAGGCCCCATGAGAGGGTAGTGTTCCTTACCCATTTCCTCCGCGGACTGGGATTCCCTCTCCACCCATTCGTCCGGGGGTCATGTTCTACTACGGCCTGGATTTCCATGATCTGGCCCCGAACTTCATCCTCAACATCTCGGCGTTTATCGTCGTGTGTGAGGCCTTCCTCCGCATCAAGCCCCACTTTGGCCTATGGCTGAAGACTTTCAATGTCAAGCCGAAGATAGTGAGCGGCCGTTAGGCGGAGTGCAGAGGTGCCATGGTGGGCAAGATGCCTAACGTCACATGGCTCGAGGGCTCCTTCGTGGGGACCATAAAGGGGTGGCAATCGGGGTGGTTCTACATCACCGAGCCGCGCGGCCCTAAATGGTAGCGGCCCCCGAGTTCCGATCTGGCTTCCCCACATGGCTCACCTCCTGGCAAGAGAAGGGCCTGTCCTGGGGTAGTTCGGCAGAGCTGACCGGACTCCAAACATGTATTCAAAACATGGTGAACAAGAAGCTCAAACTCGTCAATGTAGTCCAGGTCATGCTCAACCACCGGATCCTCCCGTGCCAACAACGGGCCTTTAACTTGTGGGAGTTCGACCCGGCACAGCACCGAACAATGAACAGGCTCTTCGACACAACTCACGAAGACGCCTGGAGGGTGCTATTTAAGAGCACCGAGGTTCCCCCTCCCACCACTGAGGATCGCGGATTCAGCGCAAAGTGCCAAACCAGCGTGGTAAGCTGCTTTACCTCTTACATGATACTTGTTTTTCATAGTTTGACTCCATGCGGGATCTAAACTCCCGTACCTTTGACAGGACTGGCAGGAGACGGCCAGACAGATCGACTGTCCGGCTCCTTTGCCCGAAGGCCCAGTAGACGCTCTCCTAGCGAAAATGCTGACTTCGGCTCCTTAAACAGTGCCGAAGAAGACCAAGAAGGCCAAGGGAACCCGAAAGAGTTCCTGACGCCAGGCGTCATCAGACTCACCGTCCGAGGACTCTACGGCGCAATCCTCCCCCGAAGACAAGGAGGCGGAAGGAGATGCTCCCCCTCCAGACGGGTGAGACAAGAAAAGGAAGGCCGCCCCAACTGGGGTGGCCGAGGGGTCCAAGAAGGGAAGGACTCTCCTTCCGGACAGCTCTACCACCGCCGCCGACGGCGAAGATGAGTGGCTGCCCAGGGCCAAGCCCCTGGGGAAGTCATAAGTATTCAGATACCAGAGTAACTCATAGCATTCCTTTGTCGCAGTACTTCACCTAACGCCGAATATGATTATGCAGGCCGCCCCGAGCCCGTATCGATGTATCATCGGACAGCTCCCTGGGCTCGTCGGATATGGATAGCGATCCAGTTCCGACCGCCACCTCCCCTCATCCTGGAGACGACGCCGATGTGCTCTCTCAAGAGGCACCGGGTCGAGGGGAGACAGTCCCGGAGGTACCTCAAGGCGACCTCCCGAACTTCGGGAGCAGAGGGGACAAGGCCCCTGAGGGCTCCGAGTTCGGCCCTCAGCCGAACACCGCGCCGGAACCTCCAGTGGTTTCGGACTCGGGCAGGCGGCCTCCTTCTAAGAGGGGCAAGACGCCTGTACCTGTGACCTCTGTCCATCCAGAGGCGCCGGACAATCTACTGGAAGCGCTTCGCAGCGCTTCCATCGATGAGGAGCACCGCACTATTATGAGTGCGGTGATCCAGAAGGTTCATTCCACCAAGAACGGATTGACTGAAGCCTGTGCTAGCCTTCTAACAGGCTTTGAGGTAAGTGTTTAAACTATAGGAAACATATTACCGCATAGACAGTAGCCCCTAATGCTCTGTTCGGTGTTCACAAAGAAAAACCGAACAGAGGATCAAATAATATCGGAGGAGTCTAATATAAGTACGTCAATATGCATATGCATGCTTCGCTGCTGGCGTCCGCCGCACTGACTACGGAGGTCGCCGTACTGAAGCAGGACGTTAAAGGGTCCCAGGACGAGCTCGGCCTTGCCAAGAGGCAGCTCGAGGAGAACAAAGGTAAGTAGTACCTAGTCTATGGAGATGTATAAAAAGAATGCGATTGCAAAATGACAGGATCACCATGAATTTGCTAGGGGCCACGACCGAAGTGGCGATCCTAAAGCAAGCACTGTCCAAGGCTGAAGATAAAGCGGCCAAGGAGCGCACCGAGCGAGAAAAGCAAGAGGCTTGGGTGGGCGAGGTGCAGCAAGAGCTCCAGACTCTCGTGACGAAGCACGAGGCATTGGAGCTTGACTTGAAGACGCGGGAGTCTAAGCTTGTCGCGGCCCTCGAGAGCACGAAGAGTGACAAGGCCGAAGCCCAAAAGGCCCTCCAGGAGATCGACGCGATGAAGAAAATAGCGGTGGGTAAGGCATTCTATATGCAAAGCAAGCATGTAAAAGTAAATTACCGATTACTTACCCGAATCCGGAGCTCTCCAGGAGCATTCGCAGATTTGCCCCGCAGCGTGTCGGATGCCACGAAGTTTTACTAGGCTGAGGATGGAAGCTCGATGGAGAAGTTGTTCTGGGCCTAGTATACTGGGACCGAACACCCAGTGTCTATGAGCGACCAGCTGAAGCAGCTGGTCGAGCTGCACAAGGCGACCGAACAGGCCATGAAGGGCTTTATAGTTCAGCTGTGGCCTGGCGACGCCCTTCCGAACAGCTACTTCGGCCTGGTGAGGTGGCTTGTGGATGCCTGCCCGCTGCTGGATGTCGTCAAGCGATCCGTCTAAATTGAAGGTGCACGCCGGGCTTTCGCCCGTGTGAAGTTGCAATGGGTCAAGCTAGACGCTGTGAATCTGATCAAGGAAGGGACGCCGGAGGGCAAGGAGCATTGCCACCCTGAGATGTACTACGAGGGTGTTCTGCAGGGTGCCCGTCTCATAGCGGACGAGTGCACGAAAGATGTAATATTTGAGTGAAACTTGCTCGTGTGATCCTGTATTTATGAAAATGTGTTCATATGCGCTATGCAACGCTTATTTGAATTTAAAATATTACCTTCTGTTTGGCTGTTTATCCAATCTGAGAGATGGCTAGTCCTCGGCTTCTGCCCCCGTGCCACAAGTGCTGGGGTGTTCGGGATAAACCTGAGCACTCTTGTTCCCATTTTTGGGTCCTTCGAGGGAGGCACTCAGCACAACGAACAAGGCAACCAGACTAATAATGCTTTATCACTCTCACTTAGCCATAGAATTCTATAATTTTAAATTTCAGCGAAGCCCCTGGTATTCGGAAGGCCGAATTCAGGGCGCGATACACGCCTTTAAGCCGGACAGGGCCGGCCCCTCGCTCTAAGCGGCATAAGTCTTTAGGGACTCGAAACCTCGCCGAACAGGGACCAGTCTCTCACCTTATCATGACAGTCAGTTTTAGCTTTCTCTACTGAGGTGCTCAGCCCAGCAGAACCGGGGCACAATCGCAGTAGTTCTCCTAGCGCTACCTTAACCGATAGAGCGGAACGTAAGGTACCAAAACATAGGAGCCAGGCAAACCCAACATTTGACCAAAGACATGATTCGGAGCTGATCCATATAATGCTATAAGTTCGGGGTGCCACACTTGTGAAAGTGTTCGAACTTTTCACACCATATTGTGGGGTACGTAAGCCCCTGGTGTATTGGCCGTACCAAAGTGTACGGTTGCAAGGTGTCATTAGTGAACACATGTGTATATAACAAGAATGCAATAATAGTCATAATGTTATGCATTGTTTATTTGAAAAGGTGCGTTAAAGCATAATGATACAGATAGTGCGATAAGCAAAAAGTAGGACTATGTCCCTTCCAAGGGCAAGCTGAGGAATAGTATTAAAGCAAGTATTTCGCTCGTTATCGTAATCCACTTGGGAATTCCGTAGCTTTCCGCCTCCTTGGTTGCTGCATCATGTGTTCGGCAATCATGCTGCCGGACAGGGTTTCCAGAGATTAAGGTCCTGAAAAAGATAAAAATAACAAAGCGGGAAGCCCCTAGTGCGGTTTAAGCCGCGTCTTGGGGCGTGCCGCAGTTGTGCCCCCCTCCCCACCTGTGCCCATGGTATTTTTAGTGCATAATTATGTACGCGTGGCACGAGTTTCGCCGTTTGGCTGGGACTGGGGTGAGGGCTGCATTGCTACGCGAGCTTAGATCGTGCCAGGCGGTCTGGTTGCCGATTACTCCGAGCGCACTTGAAAGTGTCCGGGTCTTGAAACGCCGAACTGGTGGACCGCCTTGAAAGGCTGCTTTGCGCTTCTGTTGCGAGGGCCTCAATGTGCTCCTCCGTTCGGAGAGAGCGCTCTGTGTTTCCATTGACTGTAATAACCCCGCGAGGTCCTGGCATCTTGAGCTTGAGGTATGCATAATGCGGTACCGCATTCAATCTCGCAAATGCGGTTCGCCCGAGAAGTGCATGATAACCACTGCGGAACGGGACTATATCAAAGATTAACTCTTCGCTTCGGAAGTTATCCGGGGATCCGAAGACCACTTCCAGTGTAATTGAGCCTGTGCAATGGGCCTCTATGCCTGGAATGACGCCTTTAAAGGTCGTTTTGTGGGTTTGATCCTTGAGGGGTCTATACCCATTTTGCGCACTGTGCCCTGATAAAGCAGGTTCAGGCTACTGCCGCCATCCATAAGGACTCGAGTGAGGTGAAATCCGTCAATGATTGGGTCTAGAACCAGTGCGGCGAATCTGCCATGACGGATACTAGTGGGGTGGTCCCTGCGATCGAAAGTGATCGGACAGGAGGACCATGGGTTGAACTTTGGGGCGACTGGCTCCAACGCATATACGTCCCTGAGCGCACGCTTCCGCTCCCTCTTGGGGATGTGGGTTGCGTATATCATGTTCACCATCCGCACTTGTGGGGGAAACCTCTTCTGTCCTCCAGTGTGTGGCTGTCGGGGCTCCTCCTCGTCATTGCTATGTGGCCCCTTGTCCTTGTTTTCGGCAATTAACTTGCCGACTTGCTTGAACACCCAACAATCCTTGTTGGTATGATTGGCTGGCTTGTCTGGGGTGCTGTGTATTTGACATGAGCGATTGAGTATATGGTCCAACTGGACGGACCCGGCGTACTTTGTTTGAATGGCTTTTTCCGCTGACCGGGTTTAGAGCCTTTGAATCCGGCATTGACTGCCGTATCCTCAGGATTATCGCTGTTAATGCGGCGCTTATGTTTGTTGTGACGTGACCTGCTATTGCCGTCCTTGGTATCTGAAGTACCATGGTTCTTTGACATATTGTTACTGCGGGCTAGCCAGCTGTCTTCTCCCGCACAAAAGCGGGTCATGAGTGTCGTGAGGGCTGCCATAGATTTCGGCTTTTCCTGACCAAGGTGCCGGGCTAACCACTCGTCGCGGATGTTGTGTTTGAAAGCTGCTAGGGCCTCTGCATCCGAACAGTCGATGATTTGATTTTTCTTTGTTAGGAACTGAGTCCAGAGTTGCCTGGCCGATTCTTCTGGTTGCTGAATTATGTGGCTCAAGTCATCGGCATCTGGTGGTCGCACATAAGTGCCCTGAAAGTTGTCGAGGAATGTGGCTTCCAGATCTTCCCAACAGCTAATGGACTCTGCTGGCAAGCTGTTAAGCCAATGTCGAGCTGGTCCCTTGAGCTTTAGTGGGAGGTATTTGATGGAGTGTAAGTCATCACCGCGGGCCATGTGGATGTGGAGGAGGAAATCCTCAATCCATACCGCAGGATCTGTTGTGCCGTCGTATGATTCGATATTTACAGGTTTGAAACCTTCTGGGATTTGATGATCCATTACTTCGTCTGTGAAGCATAAGGGGTGTGCGGCGCCTCTGTATTAGGCTATATCGCGACGCAGCTCGAATGGGTCTTGCCCGCTGTGTTCGGCCCGGTCGGATTTACTTTTACTGTATCCGGTGTGACGTTTATCGTCTCGCATAGTAGCGCGCCCTCGTGATCCGTAGATCGATCTTGCATGTTTTGCTTTGTCCTCCAATACCTCTCGCAGGTCTGGCGTGTTTCCCCATGCTTTTTTATTTGAATGGCGTAGGGGTGCGGGCTGAGCTTTTGGCTGGAATGCCTCTCCATCACGGCCACGAGGTGGCCGATCAGCCGCGTCATACTCTTCTTCCTCCAGTCGAGGTAGCAACCTGCATTTTGGGTAACTCTTGGAGGGGCGCTCGAGTTTATATTCCTAGGCCGCGAGGACTTCAGTCCATCTGTCAGCTAGCAGATCTTGATCAGCTTGAAGCTGCTGCTACTTTTTCTTAAGGCTATTTGTCGTGGCCATAAGCCAGCGTTTGAAGCGCTCTTGTTCGACGGGATCCTCTGGCACAGCAAATTCGTCATCGCCGAGGCTTGCCTCGTCTTCGGAGGGGGGCATGTAATTATCATCCTCCGCTTCTCCATCTGTCGCTCTCTCGGGAGGGCTTGCTCCTCCATCCTCCTGCTCTAAAGCTTGCTGGAGGGGGTTGTTGTTGTCTTCGGCACTATCCGGAGTGTTATTACCTCCTGTACCGGTATCACCACTTTTGCTTTGGCGGGACTTAGAGCGGCGCCGCTGATGTCGGCGCTTGGGTTGCTTCTTGGAGGGGTCATCCTCCGCTGTCTCGTTGCCATTGCCTTCTTTGGGTGTATCCACCATGTATATATCGTATGATGAGGTGGCTGTCCAGTGCCCTGTGGGCAGTGGTTCCTCTTCGTCTCCCGCATCATCGTCCATACCGTCGATATCTTCGGAGTCGAAGTCGAGCATGTCGGTTAAGTCATCGACAGTGGCTACTAAGTGGGTGGGCCACGAATTTCTTCATCGTCCGCATCCCTGTCCTGCCGGACATAGTTCGACCAGGATCCTCCTGACAAGGAGAGAGACCTTAATGAGTTCAGTATATCGCCGAAGGGCGAGTGCTGAAAGATATCCACGGAGGTAAACTCCATGATTGGCGCCCAATCAGATTCGATAGGAACTGGGGGCAGGCGGTTCGGAGTCCGTGGCCGAAGAAGGATCCGGCAGTTTAACAACACGCCTCTCGTGCAAGGTAAGGTCGATGTTCGGCTCGATCGCCGCTAAGGGTAAGGCCTCCGCAGCGGGGTCCATCCACCCGTCCGCGGAAGGCACAACTGGCTCCGAATTGAGGGTCGGAGCGGTTGCCAGTGCGATCTCCTTAACACTGTCCGATGGTAGAGCTAAATCGTACTCATCGTGACCGCGTGACGCACAGGGAAGAGGCCCGAATCTGTCGAAGATCAAGTTTCCACGGATATCGGCCATGTGTTTTAAGCTTCCAAACCTGACCTGGTGGCCAGGGGCGTAACCTTCAATCTGCTCCAGATGGCCAAGCGAATTGGCCCGCAGTGCAAAGATGCCGAACACAAAGATCTGCCCGGGGAGAAAAGTCTCACCCTGGACTGCATCGCTATCGATGATAGTAGGAGCCATCAAGCCCAACGGCGACGACACAGAGGAACTCTCAATGAAAGCACCGATGTCGGTGTCAAAACCGGTGGATCTCGGGTAGGGGGTCCCGAACTGTGCGTCTAAGGTGGATGGTAACAGGAGGCAGGGGACACAATGTTTTACCCAGGTTCGGGCCCTCTTGATGGAGGTAAAACCCTACGTCCTACTTGATTAATATTGATGATATGGGTAGTACAAGAGTAGATCTACCACGAGATCAGAGAGGCTAAACCCTAGAAGCTAGCCTATGGTATGATTGTATGTTGTCCTACGGATTAAAACCCTCCGGTTTATATAGACACCGGAGGGGAGAGGGTTACACAAGGTTGGTTACAAAGGAGGAGATATACATATCCGTATTGCCTAGCTTTCCTTCCACGCCAAGTAGAGTCCCATCCGGACACGAGACGAAGTCTTCAATCTTGTATCTTCATAGTCTAACAGTTCGGCCAATGGATATAGTCCGGCTGTCCGGAGACCCCCTAATCCAGGACTCCCTCAAGAAGCATATACCCAAACCTGCCCCAAATGAGACAAAATTTGTACCACGGCATGTTGATGCCGCTCCATGATAGCATGCCAAGTTTCGTGAAATTTCAGACGAGTTTTTGATTTACTAGAATTTAAAAACTAGGCATCTCAATGTTTTGCCGGCAATCGATGGTGCCCTAGTGTTTCAAATTCATTCCCATTTCTTGCATGGGACCTAAGCATGCACACAAGGACAGAGATTCAATTTTTCAACCAATTTATATGCACTAGAGCATGTGCATGTAGTTCAAATTGGAATTATGCACATAAATGCATAGAAAACTCAGTTAATGCATAAAAATGCCCAGACGAACCTCGAAAAATCACAAAAATTCGCACAACACTCCTATTGTTCTATGTTGGCACTCGAAAAAATTTGAAAGCAATAAGAGGCAACGGATATTGTTGGGGATATGACTACCAGGTATGACCCGCCCAGGAGGGTCCGGGTCAATAGTAATGGCGATTTAACTAAAGGAAGCCCGAAGAGTATACAAGGTGTCGGTTTTTGTTAAGGATGTAATAGGCCGAAGCCCAGAGGCGGCTTAAGGCCCAAGAGTATAAACCGCCATGTATGATAAGAATTGTAAAGTAAGGCATGTAAAGGACGTCACCGAGCCGGACATGTTGTATGAGCCGGCCGGGACTCTGTAGGTCGCAGGGCGTCAACCCGTGTATATAAGGGGACGTCCCGTCGGCGGATTAGGGCAAGAAACAACAGATCGAGAGCCAAACTAGCATATTCGCTCCTTGGTCATCGAAACCTAGCAATACTACATCAGCTGGACTAGGCTTTACCTTCACTATAAGGTGTCGAACCAGAATAAACCTCTCGTGTCCTTTGTCCTGATTAACCCCCTTAAGCTTCCTAGTTGCTATGGCCCTGCGACTAAGTCCTTTCGCTAGGACATCTGCCGTGACAATTCCTCGACAGTTGGCGCCCACCGTGGGGCCAGCGCACGGTGGATTTGAGTTCTTGAAGGGCAACTTTGAAGGGCTCAAGGGATACGCTGTGGGCCGGATGACCAAGAGTCGTCGCGGAAAGCTCTACATCGACGACGAAGGATGGGGCCCCGACGCTGGCTCAATTGAGTAGGGGTACCGGGTCCCCTTCGGAGGAATCCACGTCTTCATCGGCCGGATCGGCGAGCCGGGCCCTCAGCCAGACCTCTGCGCTGACACCATCGAGACGGCTCAGCGGGCGAGACCCGCCCGGGCTCAACCCGCCATGAGACGTGCCTTCGTGGGTTGCATCCATGGAGGGGAACTTTCTGAAGGATTTGAGGATGGCGGTGTGACGGCTATTTACTCTGACGGTGAGTCATCCACGGGCGAGACAGATTCTTTGTATCAACTACAAGATGGCGGGCTTGGGGGCTGTTCCGATGGCAGCAGTATTCCGGACCCCCTTGAGCCGCTGAATCGAGCCGGAATCTTTATGGCTGGCACTCAATCCGGTCGGAATTCTATGGCTGCGGCAGCGATAACCACCGGGTCGGCAGCGGCCGGGTCAGGAGACCCCACGCGCTCGCCGGATCAGGCGCTGATGGATCTCATGGATAGGATGATGACCCTGTTGACCGCCGTGGTTGAACCAGTGGACAAAGCTCAGCATGATGCGGAGGTGGCACGGTTACACGAGGAGGTAGCAAAAGCCAAGGAAGACTTGGCAGCAGAGGATGTCAGGATAGCTGCAGAGCGGGAAGTTCTAGATGCTCATGCTCAGCAGATTCAAGCAGAGACTTTCCTGCTCTCGGTGGATCTAAACGCATTAAACGAGGTCATGAGGAGAAGACACCAAAAGACTCAATCACGTCTGCCTCTGACTTATGATCCTAGGAACCTCTTCCACACACCTGGGGCTGGTCCCAGTAACCCGCCAGAGGCAAACCGGATCATAACACCCGGGACTGGGGCACCGGTTCAGCCGCGGGCCATGGAACCCCCTCGTGTGAATACTGCTCCACCTCATTATACACCGATACCACCGGTTCACTTTTCTAACCCTTTGGAGAACCTGATCGCTACATCAGCTCGTTTGGTGGCTCTCCCGATGGAAGGTGACTCTCTAACGGCAATCGAAACACGAAGGGTCATAGAACTTCTTCAGACGGCTCTAGCGCAACAGGATGCATACTCCTATAGTCGAGACAGAATCCATTCAACCCCTCGCCCAAGCCTGAGCCCGAGCTATAGTAGGCATATGGACTCAGGGGCCATGTCAAGCAATGCCCATCGCCGTAACCAGCCACGCGAGCATGGCCCCGCCCAGGGTGGAGCTCTTAACTTGGTGGACCAGGAGAGGATCCACCAAGAGGCCGAGCGGGCGGCTCAACAGGTAGCCGAGCTGGCAGCTCACCAGGCTTTTCCGGTTTATCCAGCGACCTCGGTTGAGGCAGGCATGGCCACAAGGACAAGAGGTGTCCCTTGTCTGGTGTCGGCTCTGTGTAATGAGCGTCTACCAAAGGACTTTAAGGGGCCTCGTAAGGTGCCTAGTTATACAGCCGATTTGCAGTCCGGGGCATGGATTGAAAGTTATGAGATGGCCATGGAGTTATTGGAGGTCAGTCATGCAGCAATGGCCAAGTACTTCACTATGATGTTGGATGGAACAGCTCGCACTTGGTTGAAAGGGTTGCCCCCCAATTCCATCGGTTCTTGGGCAGAGTTAAAGGCCAGGTTCATTCAG
Source organism: Triticum dicoccoides (assembly GCF_002162155.2). Taxonomy (NCBI): domain Eukaryota; kingdom Viridiplantae; phylum Streptophyta; class Magnoliopsida; order Poales; family Poaceae; genus Triticum; species Triticum dicoccoides. The sequence goes on from NC_041390.1 coordinate 508,585,342, forward strand.
AACTTCAAAGATGCATGTAAGCAACCCATGTCGATTGTGGACTTGACTAACTGTAAGCAGGAGGAAGGCGAATCCATGACCCATTGGGTGCGCCGGGTCAAGGAAATAATACATTCATCTGACAAGATGGATGCCGGCTCTGCGGTCTTAATGTTGGAGAAAAATTGCCGTTTTGAACCTCTGAAACAGAAACTAGGGCGGCTCAAGCGTGATAGTAATGACATGGGCTAGTTGATGGCGGCTCTAGTCAAGTATGCTGATTCTGACAGTACCAAGGACCCCGCGTCTGACGAAGAGAAGACGGGGAAGGGAAAAAGAATGGCAAGGGTAAGGGTCAGCAGCACAACCCGGCAAATCAAGGAGGTAATAAACGTAAGGCCGATGGTAGTTTGGAGTTTGTAGCTAACACCAATGCACAGGGAAACAACCAATGGCGCAAGGGAAGGCCACCTCCTCGATTTGGCAGGTCGGGTCCCACCCTTGACCAGCTGCTAAATGAACCTTGTCCAAGACACGGCACCCGGGAGAATCCAGCCACCCATCTATGGAAAGACTGTACATGAAGGCTTTTAAAAATTCCAACATGTTTGATGGTAACCACGGATTTGGCGGTGGCTCAGGCGGTGGCGGCTTTCATGGACTAGGCGCCATCTCAGGCGGTGGCGGCTTTCATGGCCAGGGCCCTCAAGGCAGTCAGGGAGGCTCTAATCAGTAATCCGACCAAAGTAATCAGCCGCAACAGCAGTCCGGGTATCAGAGTAACCCAAAGCAGTTAAACAGTGGGCAATATCATGTATTCACCACCAGTTTTTTGCAAAAGGGACCAGAAGCTCCATAAGAGGGCTGTGAATGCTGTTGAACCGGTGGTTCCGCGTTATTTGAGATGGTCTGAGCAGCCCATTGTGTGGAGTAGGGAAGATCACCCTCCCTGGGTTGATAATCCGGGTCATCTGGCGTTGGTGGTGGTGCCTCAGGTTGGTGGATATAAGTTTACTAAAGTGGTCATGGATGGAGGCAGTAGCATCAACATCCTCTACTATGAGACGTTCCATCGCATGGGGTTGACTGATAAGAGTGTGAAAACATCCAACACTGTTTTTCATGGGGTAGTGCCTGGTAAGTCAGCGTACCCAGTTGGTAAGATTGAGCTGGAAGTAGCCTTTGGGGATAAGTATGTTTCTAGGGCGGAGAAGTTAACTTTTGAAGTGGCTAAGATCAAAAGCCCGTATCACGCTCTGTTTGGCCGGCCGGCTTATGCTAAGTTCATGGCACGGCCGTGTTATGTTTATCTGCAACTTAAAATGCCAGGTTATAAGGGCACCATCACAGTGCATGGAAGCCGGAAGATAGCCCTAGAATGTGAAGAAGGTGATGCTGTGTACGCCGAGTCTATTTGTGCAAGAGAGGAATTGAAGTTTTATAAGGATAATGTTGACCCGGCACACATGACGTCTTTGAAGAAGCCAACTACGAAGTATGAGCCGGTGCTGATATTTAAGTCGGCTGATGATACCAAGATGATTGATTTTGTGCCTGGCGATTCATCCAAACAGTTCATTATCAGTGCTAACTTGGATCCAAAATAGGAAGGCACGCTCATCGAGTTCATCCGTGAGAACCGGGACATCTTTGCATGGAAGCCTTCTGACATGCCGGGTGTACCGAGAGAACTCGCTGAGCACACTCTCAATATTGATCCAAAGTTTAAGCCGGTCAGGCAATTTCTTCGGCGGTTTAATGAGGAAAGGCGCAAGGCTATTGGAGAAGAGGTGGCCCCGGCTCTTGGCGGCCAGGTTTATTGTTGAAGTCTTTCACCCATAGTGGTTGGCTAACCCGGTGCTTGTGCTAAAAAAGAACGGCACCTGACATATGTGTGTGGATTACACAGATTTAAACAAGGCTTGTCCGGCTGATCCTTTTGCTCTCCCTCGTATTGATCAAATCATTGATGATACGGCGGGTTGTGAGCGTTTGAGTTTCTTGGATGCTTATTCAGGCTATCATCAGATCAAAATGGCAGTTAAGGACCAGGAGAAGACAACTTTCATCACTCCGTTTTGGAGCCTTCTACTATGTGTCTATGCCTTTTGGGCTTAAAAGTGCCCAAGCAACTTATCAGCGATGTGTACAGAATTGCCTTCATAATCAGATTGGGCGTAATGTTCATCCCTACGTGGATGATATAGTGGTGAAATCCAGAGAGAAGGAAACCTTGGTAGCTTATCTGAAGGAAACCTTTGATAACCTCCGGGTCTACAAGATGATGCTTAACCCGGCCAAGTGCGTTTTTGGAGTCCCAACTGGCAAGCTTTTAGGCTTTTTGGTGTCTAATAGAGGCATTGAGGCTAACTCAGAAAAAATAAGGCAATTACATCTTTGGCTAAACCGGCATGCATCAATGATGTTCAGTGGCTGGCGGATCGAGTCGTAGCTTTGAGCCGGTTCATAAGCCGGTTGGGTGAGAAGGCTATGCCTTTGTATCAAATGATGAAAAAGACGGATGACTTTGTCTGGAGTGACGCTGCCAACTCCGCTTTTGAATATTTGAAAAGACAGCTTGCTGAGCCGCCGGTTCTTGCTGCCCCCATTGAGAAGGAGTCGCTGTTGTTATATGTGGCTGCCAACTCGCGGGCCGTTAGTGTGGCCATTGTTGTGGAGCACAAGGAGGCCGGCAAGGAACATCCGGTTCAATGGCAGGTTTACTACGTCAGTGAGGTGCTCATTGAATCCAAGCAAAGATATCCACATTGGCAGAAGCTTGTTTATGGGGTGTTCATGGCAAGCTGGAAGCTTAAACATTACTTTCAGGGTCATCCGATCACTGTGGTTAGCTCTGCTCCTTTAGGAGATATTATTCAAAATAGATAAGCCACATGACGAGTCGCCAAGTGGGCCATTGAACTTGGGTCTCATGGTTTAAAGTATGTGCCACATACTGCTATCAAGTCTCAAGCGCTGGATGATTTCATTAACGACTCGACGGAGTTGTAGATACCTGAAGAGAAGCCAGAGAACACATATTGGACAATTCATTTTGATGGATCCAGACAATTGGAAGGCTCGGGGGATGGAGTTGTTTTAACCTATTCTCGAGGTGATAAATTTTGTTATGTGTTGCGATTGATGTTTCCTTGCACAAACAACGCAGCTGAGCATGACGCCTTGCTCCATGGTCTCTGAATGGCTAAATAAATGAGTTTAAGCCGGGTACGGTGCCTTGGTGACTCGGATTTGGTGGGTCAGCAAGTATCAAGTAAGTGGGATTCCAAGGATCCTCTCATGGCGGCTTATCGTTGTGAGGTTGACGCTGTTGCTGGACACTTCAAAGGTTATCAAGTGGAGCACATTGACCGCAGAAAGAATGAAGCAGTCGATGCCTTAAGCCAGTTGGGATCTCAGCGTAAACCGGTGCCACCTAACACCTTTTTAGATGTTCTACATAACCCTTCTGTCAAGTTGCCTACAGAGGAAGGTTTAGCCGTTCCTGACCCGGAGGCACAATTGGTGGCGGCTCTTCATGTCATTCCAGATTGGACAGTGCCATATTTGGCTTACATGACCCGGGGTGACTTGCCAGAGGATGAGACCTTGGCGAGACAGATAACCCGGTGGTCTAAGTCAATGACAATTTCCAATGGTGAGTTATGTCATCGCAGTGTCACTGGCGCGTTTCAATGATGTGTCTCTCCTGAAGAAGGTCAAGAGATTCTCCATGAGTTCCATGAAGGAGATTGTGGCCAACACGCTGGTTCAAAGTCTCTTGTGGCCAAAGCTTTTCGTCATGGTTTTTACTGGCTAACAACTCACGCTGATGTAGAGGATCTGGTCAGTAGGTGCGACGGGTGTCAAAATTTTGCACGACGAGCGCACGTGCTGGCTCAAGAATTGCGGATGATTCCAATCACTTGGCCGTTTGCAGTCTGGGGGCTTGACATGGTTGGACCTTTCAAAAGATCCAAGGATAAAAAGACACATCTTTTGGTGGCAGTTGACAAATTCACAAAATATGTTGAGGCAGAGCCGGTTAGTAAGTGTGATGCAGCCACAGCGGTTCAGTTCATGAAAAAAGTGATCTTTCGTTGTGGCTTTCCACACAGCATTATAACTGACAATGGCACTAATCTGTCCAAAGGCGCTATGGAGGAGTTTTGTCAACGTGAGCATATCCGGCTTGATGTTTCGTCAGTAGCTCACCCTCAATCCAATGGTCAAGCTAAGAGAGCAAATTGGGAAATCTTAAAAGGTCTCAAGGCCCAGCTTATGGTTCCTTTACAACGAATGTCGGGTTGTTGGGTAGAGGAGTTACCCTCAGTGCTATGGAGCATCAAGACCACTCCTAACAGGTCTACGGGTTATACGCCCTTCTTCATGGTTTATGGAGCAGAAGCGGTCCTGCCTAGTGACATTCGTCATGACTCGCCCCGCATGGCGGCTTACGTTGAAGCTAATAATGAACAAGCTCGACAAGATGCACTTGACTTGTTAGATGAGGAGCGAGATTTAGCAGCAGCCCGATCAGCAATTTATCAACAAGACCTGCACTGTTATCATAGCCGACGGGTTAGGTCCAGAACCTTTCAGGAAGGTGACCTTGTGCTCCGACTCATTCAGGATCTGTCTGATGCACACAAGCTATCCCCACATTGGGAAGGACCCTTTGTGGTCAGCAAGAACTTGAACAATGGGTCATATTAGCTTACCGATGTTCGAGAGCACAAAGACTCATGTAAGTCGGAGGAGGAGACCCGCCGGCCGTGGAATATTGCTCAGCTTCAGCCATACTATGCTTGAGCCACCGGATCTCATCATGTACATACTTTGACGCTGTATATATTATGATAAGTAATAAAGCAGGACATCTGTCATTTTCCTCCTCAATGATCATATATCTTTATTATTCTCATTATTCAAATGACTATTAGGGGGCTGATCATATCCGAATCTGGCTTAACCCTTTTGGTCCGGCTCATGATCATCTTCGAATCTAGCCGTAAACCTCATGGTCACTAGGGGGCTTCCTGTTCAAACATAGGTCATATTCGAACCAAAGAGAACATAGATGTCGCAACCCTCTTGATCGGCGCAAAGCCAAACTCACCAGGGGCCTTCCTGATTGTATCCGATCATAGCTTCACCCCTTTTGGGTCCGACTTGGATCGTATTCGAATCAGGGTTGTTAAAAACCTCTCAAGGTCATTTGGGGGCTTCATGTTCAAACATAGGTCGTATTCAAACCAAAGAGAACATAGCTGTCGGTACCCTCTTGATCGGTGCAATGCCAAAACCATTGGGGGCTATATGATCGTATTCGAATCTTAGCTTAACCCCTTTGGTCCTATTTACTGATCGTATTCGAATCAGAAGCCTCCAAATTTTATTTAAATATTGGATTTACATTGTCTGAAGCCTATTGTTTTGTCTTACCGATTTTTGTTGTCTCAAATTTAACTGTCAATATGGTTTCAAATTACGCCGGCTCGGATTTTTTGACAATGAGTCGCCAAGGCATAACAGTCATCAGGCATATGGAAGTATTGACTTCTAAAAAAGATTGGGTTATCAATCTCACTGTCTGGGTCATGTAAGCCAGCAATCCAGATTCAAAGAACACAGTTATTTATCAGGTGTTTTGACCCGTACGGTGTTAAACCGCCAGTGCAGTTTTTTCATCTTTTACAGGAACAGAATTAAACACTACAGATGTGATCACGCATGTAATTCATATATATGAAAGTGCGTTATGTCGACTAGAGGGGGGTGAATAGGTGATTTTTATGAAATTCTTCACCGAGGAATTTGCTGGTGAGGAAATTCCTTAGTGAAGAACTACCAGCAGCGGAATGAGTACTCAAAAGTAAACATAACAGAATACAAGCATAGTCATCATGATGAAATGAAGACAGGCACAGAGTACAGAAGCGTAAACACATGATAACACAGGATGAAGACAAACAGACTGAAGAAATTGAACTGAGGAAATTGAGAAAGTCTTCAGTCAAAGTCTTCAAACACATATATGAACAAGCACACAACACAGTTATGAGGAAATGAAAGAGTTGAGGAAATAGAACCAGTAAGCTTGGTGAAGACAATGATTTGGTAGACTAGTTCCAACTGCTGTCTCAGTTGTACGTCTGGTTGGAGCGGCTGAGTATTTAAACTCGAGGACACACAGTCCCGTACACCCAGTCCTGAACACGCAGCTCAGGACACCCAGTCCTCACCGTATTCTCCTTGAACTAAGGTCACACAGACCTTGTCCAATCACTCGTGGTAAGTCTTCAGGTGACTTCCAAACCTTCACAAACTTGGTCACTCGGTGATCCACAATTCCTCTTGGATGCTCTAGACCATGATGCCTAACCGTCTGGAAGAAGCACAGTCTTCAAAGGTAACAAGCGTCGGATCCACACAAGATCAATCTCTTCAGTGATGCTCAATCAGTTGGGGTTTGTAGGTGTTTGGGTTTTGGATTTTGGTTTTTCCTCACTTGATGATTTTCGCTCAAAGTCCTCGGAGGATGGGTTGCTCTCAAATGACAAGTGTCAGTTTCTCTCGGAGCAGCCAACCAGCTAGTGGTTGTAGGGGGCGGCTATTTATAGCCTAGGGAGCAGCCCGACATGATAAGACATAAATGCCCTTCAATGATATGACCGTTAGGTGGATAGATATTTTGGGACAGCTAGCGCATAGCACAGCAACGGTCGGAATTTTGAGTAGCAAAATCCTCAGGGCTATTATGTTCCTCACTGTGTAGGAAATCCGCACTGGCGAATTGCTAACTCCTCAGTCAGAACAAATTCCTCAGAGACTAGAAGAACTTCGTCTCTGTCACTGAAGAATATGATTGGACTGTATGAGATTCCCAATGGCTTCACTCGAAGGGATTGGTAGGTGTAGGATTTTGAGTTGAGCATCACATGGAAATTTTTCCTTAGTATTTCCTCGACCCCCTTTAACAGTACGGTGTTTCCTATGACTCAAGAAAGAGAAAATGAAACTATGAAAACAAAAGTCTTCACGCTTTATGTTCCTCGAATGAATACCAAGTCTTCAAGGTCACACCATTCTCTTCACTTTCAAAGTCTTCAGAATACCAAAGTCTTCAGACGAAGAACTTCATTTTTAGGGGTCGACTTTCTCTGTAAATATCAAACTCCTCATAGACTTATAGACATGCGTACACTCGTAAACACATTAGTCCCTTAACCTATAAGTCTTCAATACACCAAAATCACTAAGGGGCACTAGATGCACTTACAATCTCCCCCTTTTTGGTGATTGATGACAATATAGGTTAAGTTTTCAACGGGGATAAACATATGAAGTGTAACTACTAATATTGAGGAATTTGATTGCAAGATATAGAAGAACTCCCCTTGAAGATGTGCATAGTGAGGAATTTGCTTTTGAAGCAATGCACACTTGAAGAGTTGAATTGAAGATCTCCCCCTATATCTTGTAATTCATACACGCATTTGATATATAACAATGAAGAATTTGAAATGCATGATGAAATATGGTGACTGTTGTAATTCAGCATGCGTGCATTAGCATATATGATGAATAAGCATGCAGAAAATCATATCAAAAGTATCAGAGCACCATCGGGTTTAAGTTTACAACTCGATCCAATAAAGTCGCAGAAGAACGAGAGTTGTAACTTAACAAAAAACGCCCATATAGAAAGACCTGCTTGAAGACTAACTCAAAATTCTCCCCCTTTGTCATCAAATGACCAAAAGGAACGAATATGAGGACTAACGCCCCTGAAGAATATCAAGTTGATGAAGGAGCCCCAGCGTTGTTGGGGTCGTTTGTTGTAGTAGGGCCTGCCGTAGTGTCGTCCAAGTCTTCATTTTCATCAGTGTCGCGCGATGAAGAATATGAGCTAGCCACCAGAGAAGGAACCTTGACCTTCTTGAATTTCTTCGGTGGAGGTGCAGACCAGTCAAAATCTTCTTTGAGACCCATGTTCTTTAGATCTTCTTCACCATATAGATGTGACAGGATTGCCCAGGTCCGACCGAAGACTTGATGGAGGTAGTAGTGGTTTTTCTTCACTGCATTGTGTGTTGCAGTCATGTTGTGGAGAAGTGAACCAAACTGACGCTTAACCCATTTGTGATTTTGATCCACCTTCTGATGAAGACTAAGCAGAAGTTCACGGTCAGTCATCAAGCGCGGAGCAGTGGCTTGAGGAGTGGACTTGGGTGCATTGGCAGAGTCATGTGTGGCAGAGTCATCATTGGTGGAATAAGATGCAGCTTTGCGAAACTGACCATCCAATGGACGAATGCCTTCATCTATTACAGCTGGTGCCTTGCCCTTTCCATCAACTGAGGAATATGTCTGCTTGAGGACTTCAATTGGGGGCAAGTAGCTGAGGTGATTCTGGAAATCCGCTTTGTAGTTGAGTGAAGACCTTGTCCTGAGGAATCTCATAATCCAAGGTGCATAAGGCTTCAGCTCAAACAGAGACAGTGCAACATTGGCCATAGTCCTCATGAAGAAATCGTGATAATTGACAGGAATGCCATGAACGATGTTGAATACCAGATTCTTCATGATGCCAACAATTTCCTCATCAGATGAGTCGTGGCCTTTGATAGGACTGATTGTCCTCGTAAGAATATGATAGATAGTTCTGGGCACGTACAGCAATTCCTTCATGAGGAATTTGGTTCTTGGTGCCTGACCGGGCTTCAAAGGTTTCATCAGCACCTGCATGTAATGATGTGTGAGCTCAGGTTCACTATAGATGCAGCGAGCTTCTTCAAGGGGAGGACTGAGTGGTAGAGCACGAAGCAATTCAGAGGCTGGTGCAGTGTAGTGAGTGTTTTCAGACATCCAGTCCAACACCCATGAATTCACATCTTCAGCATCTCCAGTGATGTGCAGCGTTGCATAGAATTGAAGAATCAGTTCTTCATTCCAATCGCAGATGTCAGAGCAAAAGTTTAGCAGTCCAGCATCGTGAAGAACGCTGAGGATTGGTGCGAAGCACGACAGAGATTCCATATCCACGTGAGAATATGCTCATGGTAGAAGATCTTCTCCTTGTTGAACAGCACTGAGGAATAGAAATTGGCTTGACTAGCAGTCCAGAAACGCCTCTTCCTAATGCGAGCAGAGTTATATGGGTTGTAATCTTTGAAGAATACGTGCTTGCCGAAGAAATCATCAGCCTTGAACTTTTGCTTGCATGAGAATGGGTTCTTTGGCTTCGGCAGAGGAGTGTCAGTGAGTTGCATCACGACCTCAGGAATCTCAATCGCAGGTTCTTCAGGCTGAGGAATTTCTGGTGCCTCCTCAGTGACAGTCTGCGTCGTTGGTTATTCAGCGGCAGCAGTTTCTTCAGCGCTAGTGGCTAGAATTTCCTCATGGACAGATGCAGTGGGAAGAGTTTCTTCAGAGCCCATATGTACAGTTTGTGTGGGGGACTGAGGAATTTGATATAGAGGGGTGAATATTGGTGAGTTTGGATGCTGACTTTCCCATAATTCATCACTGATTACGGGTGTGGAGCAGCCAATGTCCACATCTTCATCTTCCATTTCTTCAACGCCAGCCTCTTTAGCTGTGAACTGAGGCATAGGCGAGGAGATGATAGGTGTTGAAGGGATCGCATCCACTTCAATTTCTTCATCCAACAGTTCAGATGAAGCAGCAGAAGGAGTTTCTTCATCAGATCCGCTGGGGATCACATATTCTTCATCAAAAGGAACAAGGTCCTTTGATGGCCTGGTTGAGATGGGAACAGCATCAATTGGATTTGCAAATGAACTTGTCATAGGCTTCATTTTCTTCAGCGCTGAAGAATCTGAAGCAGCTGATACTTTCCTTTTCGTCACTGCAGCATGCTCTGCAGCCTTGGTCTTCTTCACATCCGATGCAGATGGAAGGATTTGAGTTGAAGTTGGTGCAGGAGCAGCTGAGGAATCTGGTTGATTTTCTTCAGGCACAATTGATGCAGTTTCCCTGAGTTCTTCAGCTTCTTCAGGCGGACCACTAGTGGGTGCCCTGGCAATTTCTTCAGTGGCTACAATGCAGTCATTAGCCCTGGAACTCACATTTTCTTCAGCAGCCTGATTATCATCAGCGGTGCTGGCATTTTCTTTAGTAGGCTGAGCAGATGCTTCAACCTGAGGAATTTCCTGTTGCGTTGGGGCTGCAACATTGGAAGTGAAGTTATCCGCAAGTTTCACAAAACAAACCTTGGCTCCAAGCCAATCAGCGCGATATGCGTCAAAGTCATCACTGAGTTTCTTAATCTCAGTCTAAATAGTCACAAGTTCTTCAGTTGTCATAGGGACAACGTTTTTCTTCAGATAGCGCTCTTTCTTGTACTGCGCTTTCTTGATCTGCATGGCCTTCTCAAATTTCCACTTTTCTTCTTGAATGAAGTGGGTCAGCATGTGACTCTGGCCAGGAGTCAGCTTGAAGTCAAGCAAGAGAGTGTTGGGGTCCTTGTGCCAAACATCAATGTAGTCGAGGATCAACTTGGGATCCAAAAGCAATGGCACCTCTGATCCTTTGGCTCTAGCGGCCCTGACTTGCCTGTCTCTGATGATTTCTGCAAGTTCATCATCATCAGCTTCGTCTTCTTCAGACGGTACTTGGAAACCAACTTGTTTCTTTTGAGGACTTGGGCGAGGACCTCGTCCAGCAGTGGCCTTTGTCTTCAGCAGTGAGGGGCCAGCTGAGGAACTTGGTGCAGCTGAGGAACTAGCTGAGACACCTGAGGCAATGGAGATGCCTGCAGTCCTTTGGCATGAGGCGAGATGCATAGGTGCTGAGGATTTAGTCGGGACAGCTGAGGGCTTTGGCGGAGGAGCTGAGGACTTTGGAGGAACAAGAGCAGCATGAGGAATTGGCCGTGAGGGCATTGCTGAGGAACTTGGCCTTGAGGGCATTGTTGGTGAAGCACTTGGCTTGCGCGTAGGCTTCTTTGACATAGCCTTCTTTGGCTTGACAGCAGAGGCAGCAGCAGCAGCAGAGTCTTCATTGAATTTCCTCACTGCTTCTCTGGCTTGCTTAGCCAACTTGGCTTGGCGCTTGGCCCATTCATCACGATAGTCCTCACCGCGCTTGAGGCTGGTGGGATCAGCGATATTTGCTAGGTGCCAATGGAGCTCTTGGGCATGGAGGATTGAGTGCGAATTTCTTCATGTACTTTGGAGTTACATACCTGTACTCCCTCCACTCTCTTGCCCATCTCCTTTCTATCCTCTGTATGCGCACCTTGCGTTGATTTTTGTCCTCTTTGCCAAACTTGGCCTCATCAGGAGTGCAGTAATCTTTGTATATGTCCTCAAGGATTTCAAAGGCAGTCATAACCTCGGGCTTCTTTCCTCCTTTCTGTGGCCTTTTACCATTAGCCATTTTCTTCAGTTGAGGAATTTGAACAATCGAATTCTCTGAAGAAGTATGCAACTTTTCTTCGAGGAACGCTGCAAATGAGTTAAGTTGATGAGAACCTAGTGATTCAGCAGCTGACATGTGTACCTATGAACAGAGTATAGTTGCGAGGAATTTGGAGAGCTCATATGCGTTCTCAAAAGGTTTTGTAAAAATAACAAGTTAGAGGAATTTGACCAGATGAGTCTTGAAGAATTTCACTAAGCGTTCTTTGTCTTAGGTTCCAGAGATGTGTAGATTAAAAATCCACACATTTGAGGAATCTTGAAGAAAAACATGGCTTAGAGAAACGAATCAAGAACAGATGACCCGTGAGGTGTTTAGTGTGTGAATCTATGAAGAAAAACACCTTTGAAGATTTTTAAGATAATCATTCGAATCAATGAGGGTAGTAAAAGTAAATTTTAATTACCCTGGACGAAGAACACGATGAACTGGAGTGAGGAGATGTGAAGTTCGTCTGTGCAGATCTTCCACGCCCTAACTTGGCAGAGGAAGACGGCTACGGCGGCGGTGGAGTGAAGATTTCCGCGGTCAGCGCGAGTACGTCGGCGATGAGGTCGAAGCAGTGAAGCTCTTCCTCACCGGCAGCGATGAAGTAGCGGCGGCGCTAGGGTTTGAGAAGCTCGAGCTGGAGAGAGATCGAGCGGAGTAAAAGAAGTGAGGAAGGGAAGGAGGGGTATTTATACCCACGGTGAAAATTGCTCGCCTGAAGAAATTGGATGAACGTGCCCCTGACCCTTCTCATTCGCATGACATGTGTCATCCACGTAGTGAGAGGTGGAGATCATGTTAGATCGTGGGTGAGTGGATAAGTGTATCGTGGGATGCGGAACGGTTTGAGCGGCAAAGCCGAAAATTTCGATAAGATAGGTTTTAAAGTTCCGTTCGCAATTTCTTCAGCTGACAAGGGCACAATGAAGATTCTGAACGAGTTTCAAATAGAACGCACATGAAGAATTTGTGAACATATTGGGTTGAGTATAGCATAGAGGGGAAGGGTCCGATCACATTCACTTAGCAGAAAACCAACTTGAAGAAATAGCAATAAGTGAATGCTGTAAAGGACATAAACTCATATATATATACAGCCGGTCTATTCTGATAATATTATCAGAATAGTTACTCTGATAACACTTGCGCACTACACGCTCAATGCAAGTGTACGTCATTGTTTGAACCAAGTGTGCTGCAGTACTAGGGCGAGTGAACTTCCCGTGGCAAAAAACTTCACGCAGTGTTTTTATCGGTACTGTTTTCATTGTAGTTTTTAACTGTTTGTCGGAACGAGGCGTGTAATATATCGTTGAAAAGCAATGGATTAGGTGCAAATTTTCCATGTTGAACATTTTTCGAGATTCCTCACGGTTTAAGAGCAGTTTTGAAAATGGTGTAGCCCACAACGAGTGGCAGCGAGCGTTTTTTAGCATTTTCTTCTCTAAATCGCTCATTGAAATGAAGCAAATGATATACAGTTGGATAGATATCATCGAGGCGCATCTTTTTCATATGTATTTCTTTCTCTAATTCGTTACGGTTTAAGAGCAGCTTCAAATTTACTAAATCGTGGAATTCTGTTTTTCAAAAAAATTCAAATTTTCGGTACTGTTTTTGCTCTAGTTTTTTAACCATTTGTCGAAACGAGGCGTGTAATATGTCATTGGAAAGCTATGGACAAGGCGCAACTTTCATATGTAGAAATGGTTTTGAGATTCCTCACAGTTTTAAGTTAATTTTGAAAATCGTGTGGCAGACGACAAGTGGCAGCGGCCGTTTTTCGCGAAATTTTTACAAACTGGTCATCAAAATGATTCAAATGATATGCCATTGGAAAGATATCGACGAGACGCAACTTTTTCATGTAGAACACTCTCTCTAATTCCTTATGGTTTAAGAGCAGTTTTAAATTTACCGAAATGCGGACACTCTATTTTTCGCGACACCCAAATCGACGTGGGTACTTCATCCGACTGAAAACCGCAATGCATCGGACGAAAAACCGCACTGCATCAGACATGTTGGAGAACTGCATGGTTTATTTTATTCAAACATAATTTTTTTAAGGACGAGAAAGTAGAGTGCACTTCACATCGGGTGTAAATGAACCACAACAGTATCAAGAAGTGAAACACATTACTTTTTTCGCTTTTGTAACAAATTTTTTGCACTTACGGATGAACAACATCATACGGTCGACCGCACTACTTCAGAATGAAAACCGCACTGCATCGGATGGGCAAGCGAACTGCATAATTTCCTTTGTCGGACGTAAATTTTCTCAGACAAGTTTTTATGAGTTTTCGTCGTTTTTTTCTACTTTTTCTATGAATGAGGGCGGACTGCAGAGATGAGGGCAAGTGACCCGTGACATAAATCAAAGTGAACCACAATACTATTCTATTGTTTCTGTAACATTCATTTTCACACTTTCATGTTGGGCGCAAGTGAACAGTATCACTCTCAAAAGTGAACCACGTCTCAGGACCAAGCGCACTACATGTGTTTGATAAATCGACTGAGTTTTGAAACACAGAAGCACATCATGCACTTCATAGAATCGACTGAGTTTTGAAACACACGCGCACATCATGCACTTCACACACGAGTCATGCAAACCGCAAGCAGTGCCCAAATGGACTGCATCTATTTTTTTACAAAAAAATAAGTACATTTCACTGATGTGAACCATAGTACTCCTCGAAGTGGTCTGCATCAACCTTTTTCTTACTGAGTGCACTGCAAATGATTTCCATAAGAAAATATAGAAATGACTAAGCTGCAAAACGACACATCTAATCACAGCCATCACCGGTGAACGGCACGCCTTAGCAAACAGCACTGCATCATCGACGCGTTCTGCAGCACTTCATCTTTGATGCAAAAATAAGTAAAATAAACCTCAAGAGCAAACCACAGGGGACTGCATTTGCACTTTTGATTTTCTCTTAAGAAAACACACAAATCAGTGAGCTCCAGGAGAGCACCCAGTGATTCTTGATGCTCTGACCACCATGCTTGCAGCAGGCCAGCTGGGAAGGCCAGTCAACTGAATAAGGAATGAGGAGGCTTCGACGAGAACCAAAACGCCTGAAACTGAATCGCATGCGCTCGCACTCAGCACACTGCACGCACGCGCCCATCTGACTCCACGTGCTCAGAATCCGCACTGCACGAGGGTTGAGGTGGTGCTCCTGGAGGCAAAGAACAGACAATGACGGTGTTTGGCGGGTGACGTAGCTGCACGCAAAAGAGACTGCAAGTGCACAGGCACCGAACCACATCATGCGTGCACCCGACCTGAATCACATAACTCATGCCGCCGTGTAGATGGAGGCCGATCGGGTGGCGATGATAGGCACAGGGGGCGCTGCCGCACTGCTCGCCCGCGGGCTGGAGCACTGCAGGAACTGCATGCCCGCTCAGGGCGGGAGGAAAAAGATGGGAATGAGGTAGTGTTCTGGTGGCGGTCGTGTGCTGGGAACGGCGACGAGCGGAGATGGTGCGGGCTGAAGCCAGCGACGGGGTTGCTCCGCAACCGGAACCGCTCGCGGACCATACGGGGTGTGAGGAAGTAGATGCCTGAAGAGGCGTCGGTGGGCTGGGCGGCTGCGGAGATCCAAAGGTGTGCGGCGGCGGCACGTACGCTGGGGAGAATGACGGGCGGAGGTGGTGCGGGGTAGGGAGGAGCGGCGTAGGTAGGTGCCGATGCGGGTTGAGCAGGCTCACCGGAGGAGGTTGTCGGGGTAGGTGGGGCGCCAGAGTGGTGGCCTCCCGGCGACGAATCCGGGCAGTCAACCTCCCCCAGCGCGGCTACCATCATGGATCCAGGGAGGGGGAGTGGCTCGCATCTTGCCCACGTTGGTGTTGCCAGCAGCAGCAGAAGGTTGGTTGGG
>NC_041390.1:508601373-508602819 GCF_002162155.2 Triticum dicoccoides
ACCCTTTTTGAACTGACGGTTTCAGGTGCTTGAACTGATGTTTTCGAAGCGGGTTGAACTGACGCTTTCAGTTGTGTTTAACACATCGTTTTCTTTAGTTCAAAAACTTTTTGTAATTTTTTTGTCAGAACGTGGCGTGTAATATATTGTTGGAAAGCTCTTGACAACCATATTTCAAGTATATTGAACGTTTTTGCAAAATCATTATGGTTTAAGAGCAGTTTTGAAAAAACCATTTTTTTTAAAATCGAAAACGTGAATCGTATTTTGGACTCAATTTTCAAACGGTTTGTCGAAATTGAGCAAATAAGATGGCATTGGAAATCTGGTCAAAATCCGCATCTTCCATATATGTATTGTTTTTTCTAAATCTATATGATTTAAAAGTAATTTAAAAAACGGTGAAATTCTGGGTGAAACGTATTTTCGCGATTTTTTGCAAACGGTTTGTTGGATTGACGCAACTGATACAGTGTTGGAAAGCTATGTAAAATGCGCAACTTTTTCGTATAGAAATATTTTTCTAATTCCTTACGGTTTAAAAACGAATTCGAATACGGTCAAATTTGATTTTGAACACGATTTTTTAAAAGTTTGTTGAAATATGGCAAATAATATACCATTGGATAGCTATCGAAAATATGAAACTTAGTCATGTTGAACGTTTTCTCTACTTCACAACCATTTAAGAGTAATTTTGAATACGGCATGACGGATCCTGCTGTTTTCTCGTGTGAAAAACAAAGTAGTCGTACTAATATATATGTATGTTTGTACTGAGCTATTTTTTGTAGAGTAATTTTGAATGGTTCCAAAAAAAGGTGCTTGTACTGATGCTTGCATGGGTTTGTACTAAGCGTGTTTTCACTAACTAGACTTTGCTCTATTTTTTTGGTAATATTTTTCTCGTAAGTTTTCAACGGTTTACTGTATCGTCGCCCCTGTACTTGTATGTTTTGTATCATCGAACTGAATGATATTTTATTCAAAAAGAAAATGTGTTTGTTATGTTTCCTTTTTTTAACTCAACATTTTTTTGACAACATTGTTCTGAACTTCTCTCATTTTACGACTTGTACTGAGGTACGTACTAAGCAGGATTTTCATGTGGTTTCTTTTTTTGCTTGAACTTTACAATTTGAATTTCTGCCATTTCTTTTATTACGAACGGACCACCGTTTTAAGCTCGTACTGAGGTACTTACTACGCCCGAACTAGGGTGGCTGTCGCGACGCAAGGAAGATGTTGTGCGGCGGCGTGAGGTGAGACGCCGGCTGCATACAGAGGATCACGTGGAAGCGCTGCGTAGAGCGTGGTCTAGCGGCACGCTGGAGGGAGGACCATGGCGGGGCGGCACGCTCGAGGGAGAGGGTGCGGGGCGGCACGCTGGAGGGAGGGATTACGGGGCTGCGCGCTGGGGGGAAGGGGTGGCGGGGCTGCGTGCTG